>NW_028188993.1:0-174109 GCF_054131305.1 Coturnix japonica
AGAACAGACCTACAGAACAGTGAGGATTGGTAAGTGCAGAAATAGTTTTTCATTTCTAGCTTTTTCATTGATAGTTGGCCATAAAAATAGTTCCTTACAATGTAGTCACTTAAGCGGTATGAATGAAAATCATACATTGTGTAAAATGATTTTGGCATAGTTTAAATGCAAATTAATTTGAGCATTTTTTAAACATGCTTAATCCATCTGTTTTAATTATTGTCTAGCACTTGAGACAGGAGAAGCCAGAAGGCCTTGTCAATGAAGCATCTCGGTATGGATATCAAAACCACTTTTTTAATCATAGTCAGTGACTGCACTGTGCGGAAGATCATTCAAAATTGATTCTTTTTCTTTTCTAAGGTTTTCCCCTCCCTTGCTTTTAAACAAAGGTAGAAAACAAAACTTACTCTGTACTTCATTTGATCATTCTGCTTAGATATGAATTTTCTAATAAGTAGGTTGATCTGAAAATAATGCCTCCTCTTTTTTTCCATGGAAACTACAACAGATGGAGTACAAATAACAGGTTGAAAGAAGCTCAACTTTCAGCTACAAAAACAGTTTTCAGTATAGTCTCCTCACCATTAGCTATACATTTTTGCTAGCAGTGAAAAAGCCTCAGCATGCTGTGCTTGTAAACATTTCAGTGGCCATGGCTTGTCTTTCATGTCACTGGCTGCTGCTACTTATGTCTCCTGAAATGCACAAGCCACAAGTCACCTCAAGAAGCTAATACTGTAGTCATTCCATGATGTTTTAGTTGGCTGATGGTTTGGTTAATGTTTGCCTTCCTGTACTAACTAACAATCTAGTAATTTTACAGCGCTATGAGAGACATACTGCTTCTGCCTTACAAAAAACTGCTTGTTCAAGGTATTCCTTTTTTCTTTTTCCAAATGCATAGGCAGGTTGCATTAGCTGATCTTGTAATCGTCAATAAAACGGATTTGGTTTCAAGGGAAGAATTGAATAAAGTCAGACCAACTGTCAGGTATGAAATTTCTGGTATAACCGTGACATTGTACATGCTCAAATGTTATTAGAAATTAGATCTCATGATTGTTCCAACAGATCGTGTAGTGAAAAAGAGCAGTGAGAAAGCAGTGAAAAAGAGTCTGCGCCTTTCTGGAGATGTTTCCAGTGCATTTCTGTGCTTCCACAGTATTATCGGCTTGCCTAAGTAAGATTTGATGTTACCTGCTCAGAAGTGTAGAATTATAGAATAGAATCAAAGAATGCTTTTAAGTTGGAAGGAACCTTCAAGGACCATTGACTCCAACCTCTGGCTCTACTCAGGACCACCCAAAATTCCAATTCTATGTCTGAGAGCTTTCTCCAAATGTTCCTTGAACTCTGGCTGCTTGGGGCTGTTCCATGTCTACCGCCCTCTGGTGAAGAACCTTTTCCCAATACCCAACCTGACCCTCTTCTGGTGCAACTCCACACCGTTTCCTTGGCTAAATTAGGCCTAACAAATGCCTTATAATAGACCTTTGTCTTAAGTGCTCACATTCTTATACTATTGGGCAGCTGTTGCCATTTGTCTGAGTTAACTACGGGGGGCAATGTCTGCTAGTCCATACATGTTTATTAGCAAATATAAAGGGGTATGGAAGATATCTGAATAATTGTCATGGATGTAAAAGAACAAACGGGCTGAATCAAAGCAGTGTTCAAAGGTGTGTTCCATCTTTCTCAGTACCCTGACAGACAAAATGGAATATTGAGAAATACTTTGCAACGTTATTTGTGGTTCAGACTCTTGAGAATTCTTAACCTTGCAGCTTGTACTGAGAGAAGAAAAATGCTCTGTTCAGTAGTAATATTTTATTGTCAGAAGTTGTGAATTTTGACCTTGGTTCGGCTATAAAATGTCACAAAAGCAAACTTTTTCTTGATGCCTCTTGGACTGTAAAACATTGAGTAACAGTGTGAGAGATGTCGTTATGTTTCTTGTATTGCTCTACATTGTTAAATTGTTCAATCGATATATTACAGTTGCGTTTGCACCTCATTTTGCTTTTTTCTATTTGTTTTAGGTCAATAAATGGACTTGTCGAAATTTTGGAGACACAAAGGTCGAGGTATTAGATTAACCTGTATTCCAACAAGTACCAAATCCTGTCCCACTGACATTATTTTTACCAAGCTTTCATTATGATCTGTTGGCTGTGCACATGCATACCTACATGTACTGTGTTTTAATGTGTGCTTGTGTTCGAAGAGGTACAGAACGATTGTTCCCATCAGAGAATTAGATAACACTTAGGCATCCAATACAAATCACATCTTTCAGAAAACGGATTCTTGTGTGGTTTTTTTTTTGTTTGTTTGTTTGTTTAGTATTAATTTATTTTTTAACTGTATTCACTAAAATTCTCTTTTTATGCTCCCATATTACTGTACAGCTGAAAGCTGCTTTACTCCATGGTAGATAGCACTGACTGCTGACATCTGAAAATAGGGCTAGCTTCTGCTGCTTTGCATTGGAATAAGAGATCAGGAAAAAAAACCAACAAACATGAACAATTATTTATATGTTTAAAAATGAGTAATCGAAGCTTCAGTACACATAATTCTTACATGCAGTGAAAATACAAAGCTTTCTTTCTCTCCCTATCTGTGCAGAGTTGATCTTTCCAATGTGCCGGACCTGCATGCTTTAGACAGTCTATCTGGAATCAGGTATGGCCATAATTTCACTTTTATTAAAAGTAATGCTCATTGCATAGATACACGCATGAAGTAGGTACATTTACATTTAGGCAGAGTCTGCATCTGAATTTCTGTTGCATGTTCTAGTTCAGACACTTGTTTACAATTCTCAGTAAGAGTAAGAAGTAATAGAAAGAGGATGTTTTTCCACTTGAGATACATGCAGCAAAAGATTGTAGGGTTTGTAAAATGAAATGAGAGCCAAAGCACCCATGATTGTTTGGCGTTTTCCCCCCGTTTCCCTTGTTGAGGCTTTAAGTTGTCCATTAGTACTACTAGTAATCAATAAGATCTCAGTGCTTTTTTCTGGTTCTCTTAAAACTCAGAGGATTTAATTTTTTTCTTGCTTTACATTGTGATGAACTGGAGACCTTAGTTTTCACAGGAAACTCTGAGTTCCACAACAACCTAAGCCTTGGAAATGTTGTTCAGCGTGTTCCTGGATCCGTTATGTCCTCTGGTTCTTTTATGACTAAGAGGCTCAGCTTTAAATTAGCAAACACTGCACAGTGTGCAGTGGGAATTAGCTTTGGGAATGAGTTAAGTAGAAAGTGGTGTATAGTATTTCACTTCATTTTATACTGCACATTTTACTCTTAGAAGCAATGGCTTTGTTCATTTTTTACTTCCTAACATAGTTTCAAAAAGTGGTGCCCAACAAATCATCCCACAGATGTCAGAAGTTACTTTTTTGTTTTATAAAGATGTAAGAGTGTAAAATGTAGATAGAAGTCCATGGCGACTTACTCTGTGATGGTTAAAAGTTAATAGGAGGGTCGTACTACTAGCCTTGTTGTGAAGATGGGTCTCCTAAGTCTTTCTTGTAAGACACTGACAGCTGAGTTAGAACAGAGCGTTTCTAACCATAACAGACTCTCTTGGCCCAAGGACAGCTTTAATCCAACCAGAAATGACCATCCAATAGGTCACTCCTTGCTTTATCACTCTTAGGTCAGAATTTTTTTCCTAATCTAGAAAGGAAATCCGTAATTGTTCTGTACATTACTATAGTCAAATTAGATAATTGGCAGTGGAATTCCAGCAGTTAAGCTGTGGCAGACTTCCTATCACAGATCATTTGAAAGATCAAACAAACATAATTAAACATAACTATTCTGAGATTAAAGCTGAATTAACAGTTGAAAATTACTTTGATAACAGCACTTTAGTTTTGGTCTGCAGTACTGAAGAGTTTGTGTAGATCTTGTTTGAGATAATGACACTGCATCCATCCAGTGCAAATGCAACATCTGCTTGTTTACAGCTTGCAGAAAAAATTCGAGAGTATGAAGACAACAGATGCACATCTCGACAAGGTAATTACAACAAGCACTGCTTCAGTCTCGCTGTTAGAAGCTAGTTCAGGATAACTGCAACCATGGCATACTAATCATCTTATTTTTTCAGAAGGTTTCAGGTAGAGAATAGTATGTTTAAGATCTCTGCAATATTACACTGAATGCCATGTACTTTGATATAGATAGATAGTAAATGTATATACTGAGTTCTGCTTTCAAATATGGCTTAAGAGTAATTCACAACATCCTTCTCTCCACATTGGGAAGATATAAATTTGATTGGTGAACTTTTCTATGAATGAAGAATTGGATGTAGGATTGGGTCCAGAGACAGCTTGTCAGTGGCTCAATGTCTGGATGGAGTTTGGTGATGATTGGTGCCCGCTCTACAAAACTGACAGAACAACACCGTTTTTATCAGGACACACTCTGTAAGATTTACTTTTTCTTTAATTATTTATTTTTTAATTTTTTTCCTTTGCCAAAGAAAAGTGGGAGTGTCATCAGCTTTTCCATAGCACAGGATCAGCTTAAGTCAAGGTCTCTTCTCTTCTCTTCTCTTTTCTCTTCTTTTCTCTTTTCTCTTCTTTTCTCTTCTTTTCTTTTCTTTTCTTTTCTTTTCTTTTCTTTTCTTTTCTTTTCTTTTCTTTTCTTTTCTTTTCTTTTCTTTTCTTTTCTTTTCTTTTCTCTTCTCTTCTCTTCTCTTCTCTCTCTCTCTTCTCTTCTCTTCTCTTCTCTTCTCTTCTCTTCTCTTCTCTTTTCTTTTCTTTTCTTTTCTTTTCTTTTCTTCTTTTCTTTCCTTTCCTTTATTTTCCTTTTTCCTCTTCTCTTCTCTTCTCTTCTCTTCTCTTCTCTTCTCTTCTCTTCTCTTCTCTTCTCTTCTCTTCTCTTCTCTTCTCTTCTCTTCTCTTCTCTTCTCTTCTCTTTCTCTTCTCTACTTTTCTCTACTTTTCTCTACTTTTCTCTACTTTTCTTCTCTTTTCCCCTTTCCTTTCCTTTCCTTTCCTTCCTTTCCTTTCCTTTCCTTTCCTTTCCTTTCCTTTCCTTTCCTTTCCTTTCCTTTCCTTTCCTTTCCTTTCCTTTCCTTTCCTTTCCTTTCCTTTCCTTTCCTTTCCTTTCCTTTCCTTTCCTTTCCTTTCCTTTCCTTTCCTTTTTCTTCCCTTCCCTTCCCTTCCCTTCCCTTCCCTTCCCTTCCCTTCCCTTCCCTTCCCTTCCCTTCCCTTCCCTTCCCTTCCCTTCCCTTCCCTTCCCTTCCCTTCCCTTCCCTTCCCTTCCCTTCCCTTCCCTTCCCTTCCCTTCCCTTCCCTTCCCTTCCCTTCCCTTCTCATTCCCATTCCCATTCCTTTCCTTTCTTCCTTTTTTTTTTTAATCCTCTATTCCCTCTCCTCCTCTCCCACCCCCTCCCCTTCTCTCCCCTCCTGTCCTCTCCCTTCCCATCCTTACCCCTCCCCTCCCCTCTTTTTCTTTTTCTTCCCCCTTTTCATATTTTTCTAATTCTTCTCCAATTCTTCTTCTCTATCTTCATTTTTTCTTCTTCTGCCTAGCTTTTTTCTCTATTTTCATTTTCGTTGCAACTTTCTTAAAATTTTTCACATTCTTCATTATTTCTTGCTTTTCATCTTTCTTTTCTTTTTTTTCTATTCCTCTTCCTTTTCCTCTCCCATTTCCCCCCCTGTTTTCTTTTGCTTTTGGTTCTCCTTACCCTATTTGTTTTTCTTTTCCTTCCCCAGTTTCTGTTCTCCTTTCTCTTTTTCTTCCCTATTTAATTTTCATTTTCTCTTCCTTCCCTCTTTATACTTTTTTTTTTTAATTTCCCCTTTATGTTTCCCTTTCCCCTTCCTTTTCCCTTTCCTTGTCTTACCTTTCTTTATATTTTTCCTTTTTTAAAATTTTTCTTTCTTTTCTTCTTTTTCTCCCCTTCTTTCCTTTGGCTTTTTTTTTTTTTTCTTTCTTCCCCTCTTTGTTTCTTCTTTCTCCCCCATTTTCTTTCTCTTCTCCTTTTTCTATTCTTTTTCTTCCCTATTATCATTCTTCTTCTATTTTCTTCCCTGTTTTCTTCCCTCTTTTTTCTCCCTTTATCTTTACTTTCCCCTTTTGTTTTTGTTTTTTTTGCCCTATTTCTTTTTCTTTACCCTTTTCTTCCCTATCTTCATTTATTTTTTCTTCTTTCTTGCTTTCTTTTTAATTTTCATTTTCTTTCCATTTTTCCTCCCCTTATCTCATTCTTTTTTATTTCTTGCTTTTCTTCTCTCTTTTCTTTTTTCCTCCTTTTTATTGTTCTTTTTCTTCCTACTTTTAAAAGCTTGATATCTTTTTTCTTATTTTCTTCCCCCCTTTTTTTTGTTCCCATATATTCTTTACTTCTTTTCCTCTTCCTTTTCCATTTCCCCCCCTATTTTCTATTGCTATTGGTTCTTCTTACCCTGTTTTTCTTTTGCTTCTCCCACTTCTGTTCTTTTTCGTTTTTCTTCCCTATTTCATTTTCATTTTCTATTCCACCTTTGCTTCCCTCCTTTTTCTTGCCCTTCTTTTTTTCTTCCCCTTTATGTTTCCCTTCTTCTTTTCTATTTCCTTTTCTTTTCTTTTCTTTTCTTTTCTTTTCTTTTCTTTTCTTTTCTTTTCTTTTCTTTTCTTTTCTTTTCTTTTCTTTTCTTTTCTTTTCTTTTCTTTTCTTTTCTTTTCTTTTCTTTTCTTTTCTTTCTCTTTTCTTCTTTTTCTTCCCTATTATCATTCTTGTCTATTTTCTTCCCTGTTTTCTTCCCTCTTTCTTCTTCCACTTTTATCTTTACTCTCCACTTTCTGTTTCCGTTTTTTTTTCCTATTTATTTTTTTTTGAACTTTTTGTTCCCTATCTTCCTTTTATTTTTCTCCTTTCATGCTTTTTTTAATTTTCATTTTCTTTCCATTTTTCCTCCCCATTTCTCCTTCTTTTTTATTTCTTGCTTTTCTTCTCTATTTTCTTCCCCCCCCCCCTTTTTTAACTTTTTTTCCTAGTCTTAAAAACTTGATAATTTATTTCATAATAAATGTTTCTTCCCTTACCCCCCGCCCCCTTTTTTTTTGTTCCCATTTATTTTTACTTCTTTTCCTCTTCCTTTTACATTCTCCCCCCCCCCCCCCTTTCAATTTTTTTTTGGCGTTTGGTTCTTTTACACTACTTGTTTTTCTTTTGCTTCTCCCATTACTCTTCTTTTTTCCTTTTCTTCAATATTTAATGTTCTTATTCTATTTTCTTCCCCCTTTCCTTCCCTATATTTATTGCTCTCATTTTTTTCTATCCCTTTATGTTTCCCTTTTTTCCCTATTTATTTACGTTACCCCTTTATTCCCTATCTTCATTTTATTTTTCTTCTCTCTTGCTTTCTTTTTAATTTTCATTTTCTTCCCATTTTTCTTCCCCTTATCTCATTCTTTTTTATTGATTTCCTTTCCTTTCCTTTTTTTTCCTTTCCTTTCTTTTCCTTTCCTTTCCTTTCCTTTCCTTTCCTTTCCTTTCCTTTCCTTTCCTTTCCTTTCCTTTCCTTTCCTTTCCTTTCCTTTCCTTTCCTTTCCTTTCCTTTCCTTTCCTTTCCTTTCCTTTCCTTTCCTTTCCTTTCCTTTCCTTTCCTTTCCTTTCCTTTCCTTTCCTTTCCTTTCCTTTCCTTTCCTATGCTTTCCTTTCCTTTCCTATGCTTTCCTTTCCTTTCCTATACTTTCCTTTCCTTTCATACTTTCCTTTGCTTTCCTTTCTTTTTTTGCTTTCCCTTTCCTTTTCTGTATACTTTCTGTATACTTTCTTTTCCTTTACACTTTCATTTCAATTCCTATTTTTAAACTTAGACTTTCCTTTCATTTATACTTTCCTTTCCTTTCATACTTACCTTTGCTTTCCTATCTTTTTAAAATTCCCTTCTTTTATAATTCCCTTCCCTTTGCATTATACCTACATTCCCTTTCTGTTCTGTAACATTTTCCTTTCCACCTTCCTTTCCATTTTTTTTTTTTTTTAAATTAACCTTTCCTTTCCTTTTTTATATACTTCCCTATCCTTACAATTCTACATAAATTGACTTTCCTTTATACATTGCTTTCCTTTCCATTATATCTACCTTTCCTTTCTTTTCTATTCCCTTCCTTTCCCTTCCTTTATACTTACCTTTGCTTTCCTATCTTTTATAAATTCCCTTCTTTTATAATTCCCTTCCCTTTGCATTATATCTACATTCCCTTTCTGTTCTGTAACATTTTCCCTTAGACCTTCCTTTCCATTCCTTTTTTTTTTTTAAATTACCTTTCCTTTCCTTTTTTATATACTTCCCTATCCTTGCAATTCTACATATATTGACTTTCCTTTATACATTGCTTTCCTTTCCATTATATCTACCTTTCCTTTCTTTTCTATTCCCTTCCTTTCCCTTCCTTTATACTTACCTTTGCTTCCTTTCTTTTATACTTTCCCTTCCTTTATACTTTCCATTCCCTTATACTTTCCTTTCCATTCCTATTTTTAAACTTACCCATTCCTTTCATTTATACTTTCTTATCCTTTCCAATATACTTACCTTTGCTTTCCATTCTTTTATACTTTCCCTTCCTTTATACTTTCCTTTTCTTTATACTTTCCTTTTCTTTATACTTTCCTTTTCTGTATACTTTCCTTTCCTTTACACTTTCATTTCAATTCCTATTTTTAAACTTACCCATTCCTTTCATTTATACTTTCTTATCCTTTCCAATATACTTACTTTTGCTTTCCTTTCCTTTATACTTTCCCTTTCCTTTTCTGTATACTTTCTTTTCCTTTACACTTTGATTTCAATTCCTATTTTTAAACTTAGCCTCTCCTTTCATTTATACTTTCCTTTCCTTTCATACTTACCTTTGCTTTCCTAGCTTTTATAAATTCCCTTCTTTTATAATTCCCTTCCCTTTGCATTATACCTACATTCCCTTTCTGTTCTGTAACATTTTCCTTTAGACCTTCCTTTGCATTCCTTTTTTTTTTTTTAAATTAACCTTTCCTTTCCTTTTCTATATACTTCCCTATCCTTACAATTCTACATACATTGACTTTCCTTTATACATTGCTTTCCTTTCCATTATATCTACCTTTCCTTTCTTTTCTATTCCCTTCCTTTCCCTTCCTTTATACTTAACTTTGCTTCCTTTCTTTTATACTTTCCCTTCCTTTATACTTTCCATTCCCTTATACTTTCCTTTCCATTCCTATTTTTAAACTTACCCATTCCTTTCATTTATACTTTCTTATCCTTTCCAATATACTTACCTTTGCTTTCCTTTCTTTTATACTTTCCCTTCCTTTATACTTTCCTTTTCTTTATACTTTCCCTTCCTTTATACTTTCCTTTTCTTTTTACTTTCCTTTCCTTTATAGTTTTCTTTTCTGTATACTTTCCTTTCCTTTACAATTTCATTTCAATTCCTATTTTTAAACTTAGCCTCTTTTTTCATTTATACTTTCCTTTCCTTTCATACTTACCTTTGCTTTCCTTTCTTTTATAAATTCCCTTCTTTTATAATTCCCTTCCCTTTGCATTATACCTACATTCCCTTTCTGTTCTGTAACATTTTCCCTTAAACCTTCCTTTCCATTCCTTTTTTTTTTTTTAAATTAACCTTTCCTTTCCTTTTTTATATACTTCCCTATCCTTACAATTCTACATACATTGACTTTCCTTTATACATTGCTTTCCTTTCCATTATATCTACCTTTCCTTTCTTTTCTATTCCCTTCCTTTCCCTTCCTTTATACTTACCTTTGCTTCCTTTCTTTTATACTTTCCCTTCCTTTATACTTTCCATTACCTTATACTTTCCTTTCCATTCCTATTTTTAAACTTACCCATTCCTTTCATTTATACTTTCTTATCCTTTCCAATATACTTACCTTTGCTTTCCTTTCTTTTATACTTTCCCTTCCTTTATACTTTCCTTTTCTTTATACTTTCCTTTCCTTTATACTTTCCTTTTCTGTATACTTTCCTTTCCTTTACACTTTAATTTCAATTCCTATTTTTAAACTTAGCCTCTCCTTTCATTTATAGTTTCCTTTCCTTTCCTTTCATACTTACCTTTGCTTTCCTATCTTTTATAAATTCCCTTCTTTTATAATTCCCTTCCCTTTGCATTATACCTACATTCCCTTTCTGTTCTGTAAGATTTTCCTTTAGACCTTCCTTTCCATTCCTTTTTTTTTTTAAATTAACATTTCCTTTCATTTTTTATATACTTGCCTATCCTTACAATTCTACATACATTGATTTTCCTTTATACTTTGCTTTCCTTTCCATTATATCTACCTTTCCTTTCTTTTCTATTCCCTTTCTTTCCCTTCCTTTATACTTACCTTTGCTTCCTTTCTTTTATACTTTCCCTTCCTTTATACTTTCCATTCCCTTATACTTTCCTTTCCATTCCTATTTTTAAACTTACCCATTCCTTTCATTTATACTTTCTTATCCTTTCCAATATACTTACCTTTGCTTTCCTTTCTTTTATACTTTCCCTTCCTTTATACTTTTCTTTTCTTTATACTTTCCCTTCCTTTATACTTTCCTTTTCTTTATACTTTCCTTTCCTTTATACTTTCCTTTTCTGTATACTTTCCTTTCCTTTACAATTTCATTTCAATTCCTATTTTTAAACTTAGCCTCTCCTTTCATTTATACTTTCCTTTCCTTTCATACTTACCTTTGCTTTCCTTTCTTTTATAAATTCCCTTCTTTAATAATTCCGTTCCCTTTGCATTATACCTACCTTCCCTTTTTGTTCTGTAACATTTTCCTTTAGACCTTCCTTTCCATTCCTTTTTTTTTTTAAATTAACCTTTCCTTTTTTATATACTTCCCTGTCCTTACAATTCTACATACATTGACTTTCCTTTATACTTTGCTTTCCTTTCCATTATATCTACCTTTCCTTTCTTTTCTATTCCCTTCCTTTCCCTTCCTTTATACTTACCTTTGCTTCCTTTCTTTTATACTTTCCCTTCCTTTATACTTTCCATTCCCTTATACTTTCCTTTCCATTCCTATTTTTAAACTTACCCATTCCTTTCATTTATACTTTCTTATCCTTTCCAATATACTTACCTTTGCTTTCCATTCTTTTATACTTTCCCTTCCTTTATACTTTCCTTTTCTTTATACTTTCCTTTTCTTTATACTTTCCTTTTCTGTATACTTTCCTTTCCTTTACACTTTCATTTCAATTCCTATTTTTAAACTTAGTCTCTCCTTTCATTTATACTTTCCTTTCCTTTCATACTTACCTTTGCTTTCCTTTCTTTTATAAATTCCCTTCTTTTATAATTCCCTTCCCTTTGCATTATACCTACATTCCCTTTCTGTTCTGTAACATTTTCCCTTAGACCTTCCTTTCCATTCCTTTTTTTTTTTTTAAATTAACCTTTCCTTTCCTTTTTTATATACTTCCCTATCCTTACAATTCTACATACATTGATTTTCCTTTATACTTTGCTTTCCTTTCCATTATATCTACCTTTCCTTTCTTTTCTATTCCCTTTCTTTCCCTTCCTTTATACTTACCTTTGCTTCCTTTCTTTTATACTTTCCCTTCCTTTATACTTTCCATTCCCTTATACTTTCCTTTCCATTCCTATTTTTAAACTTACCCATTCCTTTCATTTATATTTTCTTATCCTTTCCAATATACTTACCTTTGCTTTCCTTTCTTTTATACTTTCCCTTCCTTTATACTTTTCTTTTCTTTATACTTTCCCTTCCTTTATACTTTCCTTTTCTTTATACTTTCCTTTCCTTTATACTTTCCTTTTCTGTATACTTTCCTTTCCTTTACAATTTCATTTCAATTCCTATTTTTAAACTTAGCCTCTCCTTTCATTTATACTTTCCTTTCCTTTCATACTTACCTTTGCTTTCCTTTCTTTTATAAATTCCCTTTTTTAATAATTCCGTTCCCTTTGCATTATACCTACCTTCCCTTTTTGTTCTGTAACATTTTCCTTTAGACCTTCCTTTCCATTCCTTTTTTTTTTTAAATTAACCTTTCCTTTTTTATATACTTCCCTGTCCTTACAATTCTACATACATTGACTTTCCTTTATACTTTGCTTTCCTTTCCATTATATCTACCTTTCCTTTCTTTTCTATTCCCTTCCTTTCCCTTCCTTTATACTTACCTTTGCTTCCTTTCTTTTATACTTTCCCTTCCTTTATACTTTCCATTCCCTTATACTTTCCTTTCCATTCCTATTTTTAAACTTACCCATTCCTTTCATTTATACTTTCTTATCCTTTCCAATATACTTACCTTTGCTTTCCATTCTTTTATACTTTCCCTTCCTTTATACTTTCCTTTTCTTTATACTTTCCTTTTCTTTATACTTTCCTTTTCTGTATACTTTCCTTTCCTTTACACTTTCATTTCAATTCCTATTTTTAAACTTAGCCTCTTTTTTCATTTATACTTTCCTTTCCTTTCCTTTCATACTTACCTTTGCTTTCCTTTCTTTTATAAATTCCCTTCTTTTATAATTCCCTTCCCTTTGCATTATACCTACATTCCCTTTCTGTTCTGTAACATTTTCCCTTAAACCTTCCTTTCCATTCCTTTTTTTTTTTTTAAATTAACCTTTCCTTTCCTTTTTTATATACTTCCCTATCCTTACAATTCTACATACATTGACTTTCCTTTATACATTGCTTTCCTTTCCATTATATCTACCTTTCCTTTCTTTTCTATTCCCTTCCTTTCCCTTCCTTTATACTTACCTTTGCTTCCTTTCTTTTATACTTTCCCTTCCTTTATACTTTCCATTACCTTATACTTTCCTTTCCATTCCTATTTTTAAACTTACCCATTCCTTTCATTTATACTTTCTTATCCTTT
Organism: Coturnix japonica; assembly: GCF_054131305.1. NCBI lineage: Eukaryota > Metazoa > Chordata > Aves > Galliformes > Phasianidae > Coturnix > Coturnix japonica. The sequence goes on from NW_028188993.1 coordinate 12,888, forward strand.
CCAATATACTTACCTTTGCTTTCCTTTCTTTTATACTTTCCCTTCCTTTATACTTTCCTTTTCTTTATACTTTCCTTTCCTTTATACTTTCCTTTTCTGTATACTTTCCTTTCCTTTACACTTTAATTTCAATTCCTATTTTTAAACTTAGCCTCTCCTTTCATTTATAGTTTCCTTTCCTTTCCTTTCATACTTACCTTTGCTTTCCTATCTTTTATAAATTCCCTTCTTTTATAATTCCCTTCCCTTTGCATTATACCTACATTCCCTTTCTGTTCTGTAAGATTTTCCTTTAGACCTTCCTTTCCATTCCTTTTTTTTTTTAAATTAACATTTCCTTTCATTTTTTATATACTTGCCTATCCTTACAATTCTACATACATTGATTTTCCTTTATACTTTGCTTTCCTTTCCATTATATCTACCTTTCCTTTCTTTTCTATTCCCTTTCTTTCCCTTCCTTTATACTTACCTTTGCTTCCTTTCTTTTATACTTTCCCTTCCTTTATACTTTCCATTCCCTTATACTTTCCTTTCCATTCCTATTTTTAAACTTACCCATTCCTTTCATTTATACTTTCTTATCCTTTCCAATATACTTACCTTTGCTTTCCTTTCTTTTATACTTTCCCTTCCTTTATACTTTTCTTTTCATTATACTTTCCCTTCCTTTATACTTTCCTTTTCTTTATACTTTCCTTTCCTTTATACTTTCCTTTTCTGTATACTTTCCTTTCCTTTACAATTTCATTTCAATTCCTATTTTTAAACTTAGCCTCTCCTTTCATTTATACTTTCCTTTCCTTTCATACTTACCTTTGCTTTCCTTTCTTTTATAAATTCCCTTCTTTAATAATTCCGTTCCCTTTGCATTATACCTACCTTCCCTTTTTGTTCTGTAACATTTTCCTTTAGACCTTCCTTTCCATTCCTTTTTTTTTTTAAATTAACCTTTCCTTTTTTATATACTTCCCTGTCCTTACAATTCTACATACATTGACTTTCCTTTATACTTTGCTTTCCTTTCCATTATATCTACCTTTCCTTTCTTTTCTATTCCCTTCCTTTCCCTTCCTTTATACTTACCTTTGCTTCCTTTCTTTTATACTTTCCCTTCCTTTATACTTTCCATTCCCTTATACTTTCCTTTCCATTCCTATTTTTAAACTTACCCATTCCTTTCATTTATACTTTCTTATCCTTTCCAATATACTTACCTTTGCTTTCCATTCTTTTATACTTTCCCTTCCTTTATACTTTCCTTTTCTTTATACTTTCCTTTTCTTTATACTTTCCTTTTCTGTATACTTTCCTTTCCTTTACACTTTCATTTCAATTCCTATTTTTAAACTTAGTCTCTCCTTTCATTTATACTTTCCTTTCCTTTCATACTTACCTTTGCTTTCCTTTCTTTTATAAATTCCCTTCTTTTATAATTCCCTTCCCTTTGCATTATACCTACATTCCCTTTCTGTTCTGTAACATTTTCCCTTAGACCTTCCTTTCCATTCCTTTTTTTTTTTTTAAATTAACCTTTCCTTTCCTTTTTTATATACTTCCCTATCCTTACAATTCTACATACATTGACTTTCCTTTATACTTTGCTTTCCTTTCCATTATATTTACCTTTCCTTTCTTTTCTATTCCCTTCCTTTCCCTTCCTTTATACTTACCTTTGCTTCCTTTCTTTTATACTTTCCCTTCCTTTATACTTTCCATTCCCTTATACTTTCCTTTCCATTCCTATTTTTAAACTTACCCATTCCTTTCATTTATACTTTCTTATCCTTTCCAATATACTTACCTTTGCTTTCCTTTTATACTTTCCCTTCCTTTATACTTTCCTTTTCTTTATACTTTCCCTTCCTTTATACTTTCCTTTTCTTTATACTTTCCTTTCCTTTATACTTTCCTTTTCTGTATACTTTCCTTTCCTTTACACTTTCATTTCAATTCCTATTTTTAAACTTAGCCTCTCCTTTCATTTATACTTTCCTTTCCTTTCCTTTCATACTTACCTTTGCTTTCCTATCTTTTATAAATTCCCTTCTTTTATAATTCCCTTCCCTTTGCATTATACCTACATTCCCTTTCTGTTCTGTAACATTTTCCTTTAGACCTTCCTTTCCATTCCTTTTTTTTTTTAAATTAACCTTTCCTTTCCTTTTTTATATACTTCCCTATCCTTACAATTCTACATACATTGATTTTCCTTTATACATTGCTTTCCTTTCCATTATATCTACCTTTCCTTTTTTTTCTATTCCCTTCCTTTCCCTTCCTTTATACTTACCTTTGCTTCCTTTCTTTTATACTTTCCCTTCCTTTATACTTTCCATTCCCTTATACTTTCCTTTCCATTCCTATTTTTAAACTTACCCATTCCTTTCATTTATACTTTCTTATCCTTTCCAATATACTTACCTTTGCTTTCCTTTCTTTTATACTTTCCCTTCCTTTATACTTTCCTTTTCTTTATACTTTCCTTTCCTTTATACTTTCCTTTTCTGTATACTTTCCTTTCCTTTACACTTTCATTTCAAATCCTATTTTTAAACTTAGCCTCTCCTTTCATTTATACTTTCCTTTCCTTTCCTTTCACCCTTGCTTTCCTTTCTTTTATAAATTCCCTTCTTTTATAATTCCCTTCCCTTTGCATTATACCTACATTCCCTTTCTGTTCTGTAACATTTTCCTTTAGACCTTCCTTTCCATTCCTTTTTTTTTTTTTAAATTAACCTTTCCTTTCCTTTTTTATATACTTCCCTATACTTACAATTCTACATACATTGATTTTCCTTTATACATTGCTTTCCTTTCCATTATATCTACCTTTCCTTTCTTTTCTATTCCCTTCCTTTCCCTTCCTTTATACTTACCTTTGCTTCCTTTCTTTTATACTTTCCCTTCCTTTATACTTTAATTCCCTTATACTTTCCTTTCCATTCCTATTTTTAAACTTACCCATTCCTTTCATTTATACTTTCTTATCCTTTCCAATATACTTACCTTTGCTTTCCTTTCTTTTCTACTTTCCCTTTCCTTTTCTGTATACTTTCTTTTCCTTTACACTTTCATTTCAATTCCTATTTTTAAACTTAGCCTCTCCTTTCATTTATACTTTCCTTTCCTTTCATACTTACCTTTGCTTTCCTATCTTTTATAAATTCCCTTCTTTTATAATTCTCTTCCCTTTGCATTATACCTACATTCCCTTTCTGTTCTGTAACATTTTCCCTTAGACCTTCCTTTCCATTCCTTTTTTTTTTTTTAAATTAACCTTTCCTTTCCTTTTTTATATACTTCCCTATCCTTACAATTCTACATACATTGACTTTCCTTTATACTTTGCTTTCCTTTCCATTATATCTACCTTTCCTTTCTTTTCTATTCCCTTCCTTTCCCTTCCTTTATACTTACCTTTGCTTCCTTTATTTTATACTTTCCCTTCTTTTATACTTTCCATTCCCTTATACTTTCCTTTCCATTCCTATTTTTAAACTTACCCATTCCTTTCATTTATACTTTCTTATCCTTTCCAATATACTTACCTTTGCTTTCCTTTCTTTTCTACTTTCCCTTTCCTTTTCTGTATACTTTCTTTTCCTTTACACTTTCATTTCAATTCCTATTTTTAAACTTAGCCTCTCCTTTCATTTATACTTTCCTTTCCTTTCATACTTACCTTTCCTTTCCTATCTTTTATAAATTCCCTTCTTTTATAATTCCCTTCCCTTTGCATTATACCTACATTCCCTTTCTGTTCTGTAACATTTTCCCTTAAACCTTCCTTTCCATTCCTTTTTTTTTTTTTTAAATTAACCTTTCCTTTCCTTTTTTATATACTTCCCTATCCTTACAATTCTACATACATTGACTTTCCTTTATACATTGCTTTCCTTTCCATTATATCTACCTTTCCTTTCTTTTCTATTCCCTTCCTTTCCCTTCCTTTATACTTACCTTTGCTTCCTTTCTTTTATACTTTCCCTTCCTTTATACTTTCCATTCCCTTATACTTTCCTTTCCATTCCTATTTTTAAACTTACCCATTCCTTTCATTTATACTTTCTTATCCTTTCCAATATACTTACCTTTGCTTTCCTTTCTTTTATACTTTCCCTTCCTTTATACTTTCCTTTTCTTTATACTTTCCTTTCCTTTATACTTTCCTTTTCTGTATACTTTCCTTTCCTTTACATTTTAATTTCAATTCCTATTTTTAAACTTAGCCTCTCCTTTCATTTATAGTTTCCTTTTCTTTCCTTTCATACTTACCTTTGCTTTCCTATCTTTTATAAATTCCCTTCTTTTATAATTCCCTTCCCTTTGCATTATACCTACATTCCCTTTCTGTTCTGTAACATTTTCCTTTAGACCTTCATTTCCATTCCTTTTTTTTTTTAAATTAACCTTTCTTTTCCTTTTTTATATATTTGCCTATCCTTACAATTCTACATACATTGATTTTCCTTTATACATTGCTTTCCTTTCCATTTTATCTAACTTTCCTTTTTTTTCTATTCCCTTCCTTTCCCTTCCTTTATACTTACCTTTGCTTCCTTTCTTTTATACTTTCCCTTCCTTTATACTTTCCATTCCCTTATACTTTCCTTTCCATTCCTATTTTTAAACTTACCCATTCCTTTCATTTATACTTTCTTATCCTTTCCAATATACTTACCTTTGCTTTCCTTTCTTTTATACTTTCCCTTCCTTTATACTTTCCTTTTCTTTATACTTTCCTTTCCTTTATACTTTCCTTTTCTGTATACTTTCCTTTCCTTTACACTTTCATTTCAAATCCTATTTTTAAACTTAGCCTCTCCTTTCATTTATACTTTCCTTTCCTTTCCTTTCACCCTTGCTTTCCTTTCTTTTATAAATTCCCTTCTTTTATAATTCCCTTCCCTTTGCATTATACCTACATTCCCTTTCTGTTCTGTAACATTTTCCTTTAGACCTTCCTTTCCATTCCTTTTTTTTTTTAAATTAACCTTTCCTTTCCTTTTTTATATACTTCCCTATACTTACAATTCTACATACATTGACTTTCCTTTATACTTTGCTTTCCTTTCCATTATATCTACCTTTCCTTTCTTTTCTATTCCCTTCCTTTCCCTTCCTTTATACTTACCTTTGCTTCCTTTCTTTTATACTTTCCCTTCCTTTATACTTTAATTCCCTTATACTTTCCTTTCCATTCCTATTTTTAAAATTACCCATTCCTTTCATTTATACTTTCTTATCCTTTCCAATATACTTACCTTTGCTTTCCTTTCTTTTCTACTTTCCCTTTCCTTTTCTGTATACTTTCTTTTCCTTTACACTTTCATTTCAATTCCTATTTTTAAACTTAGCCTCTCCTTTCATTTATACTTTCCTTTCCTTTCATACTTACCTTTGCTTTCCTATCTTTTATAAATTCCCTTCTTTAATAATTCCATTCCCTTTGCATTATACCTACATTCCCTTTCTGTTCTGTAACATTTTCATTTAGACCTTCCTTTGCATTCCTTTTTTTTTTTAAATTAACCTTTCCTTTCCTTTTCTATATACTTCCCTATCCTTACAATTCTACATACATTGACTTTCCTTTATACTTTGCTTTCCTTTCCATTATATCTACCTTTCCTTTCTTTTCTATTCCCTTTCTTTCCCTTCCTTTATACTTACCTTTGCTTCCTTTCTTTTATACTTTCCCTTCCTTTATACTTTCCATTCCCTTATACTTTCCTTTCCATTCCTATTTTTAAACTTACCCATTCCTTTCATTTATACTTTCTTATCCTTTCCAATATACTTACCTTTGCTTTCCTTTCTTTTATACTTTCCCTTCCTTTATACTTTCCTTTTCTTTATACTTTCCCTTCCTTTATACTTTCCTTTTCTTTATACTTTCCTTTCCTTTATACTTTCCTTTTCTGTATACTTTCCTTTCCTTTACAATTTCATTTCAATTCCTATTTTTAAACTTAGCCTCTCCTTTCATTTATACTTTCCTTTCCTTTCATACTTACCTTTGCTTTCCTTTCTTTTATAAATTCCCTTCTTTTATAATTCTCTTCCCTTTGCATTATACCTACATTCCCTTTCTGTTCTGTAACATTTTCCCTTAGACCTTCCTTTCCATTCCTTTTTTTTTTTTTAAATTAACCTTTCCTTTCCTTTTTTATATACTTCCCTATCCTTACAATTCTACATACATTGACTTTCCTTTATACTTTGCTTTCCTTTCCATTATATCTACCTTTCCTTTCTTTTCTATTCCCTTCCTTTCCCTTCCTTTATACTTACCTTTGCTTCCTTTATTTTATACTTTCCCTTCTTTTATACTTTCCATTCCCTTATACTTTCCTTTCCATTCCTATTTTTAAACTTACCCATTCCTTTCATTTATACTTTCTTATCCTTTCCAATATACTTACCTTTGCTTTCCATTCTTTTATACTTTCCCTTCCTTTATACTTTCCTTTTCTTTATACTTTCCTTTTCTTTATACTTTCCTTTTCTGTATACTTTCCTTTCCTTTACACTTTCATTTCAATTCCTATTTTTAAACTTAGTCTCTCCTTTCATTTATACTTTCCTTTCCTTTCATACTTACCTTTGCTTTCCTTTCTTTTATAAATTCCCTTCTTTTATAATTCCCTTCCCTTTGCATTATACCTACATTCCCTTTCTGTTCTGTAACATTTTCCTTTAGACCTTCCTTTCCATTCCTTTTTTTTTTTTTAAATTAACCTTTCCTTTCCTTTTTTATATACTTCCCTATCCTTACAATTCTACATACATTGACTTTCCTTTATACTTTGCTTTCCTTTCCATTATATCTACCTTTCCTTTCTTTTCTATTCCCTTCCTTTCCCTTCCTTTATACTTACCTTTGCTTCCTTTCTTTTATACTTTCCCTTCCTTTATACTTTCCATTCCCTTATACTTTCCTTTCCATTCCTATTTTTAAACTTACCCATTCCTTTCATTTATACTTTCTTATCCTTTCCAATATACTTACCTTTGCTTTCCTTTCTTTTATACTTTCCCTTCCTTTATACTTTCCTTTTCTTTATACTTTCCTTTCCTTTATACTTTCCTTTTCTGTATACTTTCCTTTCCTTTACACTTTCATTTCAATTCCTATTTTTAAACTTAGCCTCTCCTTTCATTTATACTTTCCTTTCCTTTCCTTTCATACTTACCTTTGCTTTCCTATCTTTTATAAATTCCCTTCTTTTATAATTCCCTTCCCTTTGCATTATACCTACATTCCCTTTCTGTTCTGTAACATTTTCCTTTAGACCTTCCTTTCCATTCCTTTTTTTTTTTAAATTAACCTTTCCTTTCCTTTTTTATATACTTCCCTATCCTTACAATTCTACATACATTGATTTTCCTTTATACATTGCTTTCCTTTCCATTATATCTACCTTTCCTTTTTTTTCTATTCCCTTCCTTTCCCTTCCTTTATACTTACCTTTGCTTCCTTTCTTTTATACTTTCCCTTCCTTTATACTTTCCATTCCCTTATACTTTCCTTTCCATTCCTATTTTTAAACTTACCCATTCCTTTCATTTATACTTTCTTATCCTTTCCAATATACTTACCTTTGCTTTCCTTTCTTTTATACTTTCCCTTCCTTTATACTTTCCTTTTCTTTATACTTTCCTTTCCTTTATACTTTCCTTTTCTGTATACTTTCCTTTCCTTTACACTTTCATTTCAAATCCTATTTTTAAACTTAGCCTCTCCTTTCATTTATACTTTCCTTTCCTTTCCTTTCACCCTTGCTTTCCTTTCTTTTATAAATTCCCTTCTTTTATAATTCCCTTCCCTTTGCATTATACCTACATTCCCTTTCTGTTCTGTAACATTTTCCTTTAGACCTTCCTTTCCATTCCTTTTTTTTTTTTTAAATTAACCTTTCCTTTCCTTTTTTATATACTTCCCTATACTTACAATTCTACATACATTGATTTTCCTTTATACATTGCTTTCCTTTCCATTATATCTACCTTTCCTTTCTTTTCTATTCCCTTCCTTTCCCTTCCTTTATACTTACCTTTGCTTCCTTTCTTTTATACTTTCCCTTCCTTTATACTTTAATTCCCTTATACTTTCCTTTCCATTCCTATTTTTAAACTTACCCATTCCTTTCATTTATACTTTCTTATCCTTTCCAATATACTTACCTTTGCTTTCCTTTCTTTTCTACTTTCCCTTTCCTTTTCTGTATACTTTCTTTTCCTTTACACTTTCATTTCAATTCCTATTTTTAAACTTAGCCTCTCCTTTCATTTATACTTTCCTTTCCTTTCATACTTACCTTTGCTTTCCTATCTTTTATAAATTCCCTTCTTTTATAATTCCCTTCCCTTTGCATTATACCTACATTCCCTTTCTGTTCTGTAACATTTTCATTTAGACCTTCCTTTGCATTCCTTTTTTTTTTTTTAAATTAACCTTTCCTTTCCTTTTCTATATACTTCCCTATCCTTACAATTCTACATACATTGACTTTCCTTTATACTTTGCTTTCCTTTCCATTATATCTACCTTTCCTTTCTTTTCTATTCCCTTTCTTTCCCTTCCTTTATACTTACCTTTGCTTCCTTTCTTTTATACTTTCCCTTCCTTTATACTTTCCATTCCCTTATACTTTCCTTTCCATTCCTATTTTTAAACTTACCCATTCCTTTCATTTATACTTTCTTATCCTTTCCAATATACTTACCTTTGCTTTCCTTTCTTTTCTACTTTCCCTTTCCTTTTCTGTATACTTTCTTTTCCTTTACACTTTCATTTCAATTCCTATTTTTAAACTTAGCCTCTCCTTTCATTTATACTTTCCTTTCCTTTCATACTTACCTTTCCTTTCCTATCTTTTATAAATTCCCTTCTTTTATAATTCCCTTCCCTTTGCATTATACCTACATTCCCTTTCTGTTCTGTAACATTTTCCCTTAAACCTTCCTTTCCATTCCTTTTTTTTTTTTTAAATTAACCTTTCCTTTCCTTTTTTATATACTTCCCTATCCTTACAATTCTACATACATTGACTTTCCTTTATACATTGCTTTCCTTTCCATTATATCTACCTTTCCTTTCTTTTCTATTCCCTTCCTTTCCCTTCCTTTATACTTACCTTTGCTTCCTTTCTTTTATACTTTCCCTTCCTTTATACTTTCCATTCCCTTATACTTTCCTTTCCATTCCTATTTTTAAACTTACCCATTCCTTTCATTTATACTTTCTTATCCTTTCCAATATACTTACCTTTGCTTTCCTTTCTTTTATACTTTCCCTTCCTTTATACTTTCCTTTTCTTTATACTTTCCTTTCCTTTATACTTTCCTTTTCTGTATACTTTCCTTTCCTTTACATTTTAATTTCAATTCCTATTTTTAAACTTAGCCTCTCCTTTCATTTATAGTTTCCTTTCCTTTCCTTTCATACTTACCTTTGCTTTCCTATCTTTTATAAATTCCCTTCTTTTATAATTCCCTTCCCTTTGCATTATTCCTACATTCCCTTTCTGTTCTGTAACATTTTCCTTTAGACCTTCATTTCCATTCCTTTTTTTTTTAAAATTAACCTTTCTTTTCCTTTTTTATATACTTGCCTATCCTTACAATTCTACATACATTGATTTTCCTTTATACATTGCTTTCCTTTCCATTATATCTAACTTTCCTTTTTTTTCTATTCCCTTCCTTTCCCTTCCTTTATACTTACCTTTGCTTCCTTTCTTTTATACTTTCCCTTCCTTTATACTTTCCATTCCCTTATACTTTCCTTTCCATTCCTATTTTTAAACTTACCCATTCCTTTCATTTATACTTTCTTATCCTTTCCAATATACTTACCTTTGCTTTCCTTTCTTTTATACTTTCCCTTCCTTTATACTTTCCTTTTCTTTATACTTTCCTTTTCTGTATACTTTCCTTTCCTTTACACTTTCATTTCAAATCCTATTTTTAAACTTAGCCTCTCCTTTCATTTATACTTTCCTTTCCTTTCCTTTCACCCTTGCTTTCCTTTCTTTTATAAATTCCCTTCTTTTATAATTCCCTTCCCTTTGCATTATACCTACATTCCCTTTCTGTTCTGTAACATTTTCCTTTAGACCTTCCTTTCCATTCCTTTTTTTTTTTAAATTAACCTTTCCTTTCCTTTTTTATATACTTCCCTATACTTACAATTCTACATACATTGACTTTCCTTTATACTTTGCTTTCCTTTCCATTATATCTACCTTTCCTTTCTTTTCTATTCCCTTCCTTTCCCTTCCTTTATACTTACCTTTGCTTCCTTTCTTTTATACTTTCCCTTCCTTTATACTTTAATTCCCTTATACTTTCCTTTCCATTCCTATTTTTAAAATTACCCATTCCTTTCATTTATACTTTCTTATCCTTTCCAATATACTTACCTTTGCTTTCCTTTCTTTTCTACTTTCCCTTTCCTTTTCTGTATACTTTCTTTTCCTTTACACTTTCATTTCAATTCCTATTTTTAAACTTAGCCTCTCCTTTCATTTATACTTTCCTTTCCTTTCATACTTACCTTTGCTTTCCTATCTTTTATAAATTCCCTTCTTTAATAATTCCATTCCCTTTGCATTATACCTACATTCCCTTTCTGTTCTGTAACATTTTCATTTAGACCTTCCTTTGCATTCCTTTTTTTTTTTAAATTAACCTTTCCTTTCCTTTTCTATATACTTCCCTATCCTTACAATTCTACATACATTGACTTTCCTTTATACTTTGCTTTCCTTTCCATTATATCTACCTTTCCTTTCTTTTCTATTCCCTTTCTTTCCCTTCCTTTATACTTACCTTTGCTTCCTTTCTTTTATACTTTCCCTTCCTTTATACTTTCCATTCCCTTATACTTTCCTTTCCATTCCTATTTTTAAACTTACCCATTCCTTTCATTTATACTTTCTTATCCTTTCCAATATACTTACCTTTGCTTTCCTTTCTTTTATACTTTCCCTTCCTTTATACTTTCCTTTTCTTTATACTTTCCCTTCCTTTATACTTTCCTTTTCTTTATACTTTCCTTTCCTTTATACTTTCCTTTTCTGTATACTTTCCTTTCCTTTACAATTTCATTTCAATTCCTAGTTTTAAACTTAGCCTCTCCTTTCATTTATACTTTCCTTTCCTTTCATACTTACCTTTGCTTTCCTTTCTTTTATAAATTCCCTTCTTTTATAATTCTCTTCCCTTTGCATTATACCTACATTCCCTTTCTGTTCTGTAACATTTTCCCTTAGACCTTCCTTTCCATTCCTTTTTTTTTTTTTAAATTAACCTTTCCTTTCCTTTTTTATATACTTCCCTATCCTTACAATTCTACATACATTGACTTTCCTTTATACTTTGCTTTCCTTTCCATTATATCTACCTTTCCTTTCTTTTCTATTCCCTTCCTTTCCCTTCCTTTATACTTACCTTTGCTTCCTTTATTTTATACTTTCCCTTCTTTTATACTTTCCATTCCCTTATACTTTCCTTTCCATTCCTATTTTTAAACTTACCCATTCCTTTCATTTATACTTTCTTATCCTTTCCAATATACTTACCTTTGCTTTCCTTTCTTTTATACTTTCCCTTCCTTTATACTTTCCTTTTCTTTATACTTCCCTTTCCTTTATACTTTCCTTTTCTGTATACTTCCCTTTCCTTTATACTTTCCTTTTCTGTATACTTTCCTTTCCTTTACACTTTCATTTCAATTCCTATTTTTAAACTTACCCTTTCCTTTCATTTATACTTTCCTTTCCTTTCCTCTCCTCTCATACTTACCTTTGCTTTCCTTTCTTTTATAAATTCCCTTCTTTTATAATTCCCTTCCCTTTGCATTATACCTACATTCCCTTTCTGTTCTGTAACATTTTCCTTTAGACCTTCCTTTCCATTCCTTTTTTTTTTTAAATTAACCTTTCCTTTCCTTTTTTATATACTTCCATATCCTTACAATTCTACATACATTGACTTTCCTTTATACTTTGCTTTCCTTTCCATTATATCTACCTTTCCTTTCTTTTCTATTCCCTTCCTTTCCCTTCCTTTATACTTACCTTTGCTTCCTTTCTTTTATACTTTCCCTTCCTTTATACTTTAATTCCCTTATACTTTCCTTTCCATTCCTATTTTTAAACTTACCCATTCCTTTCATTTATACTTTCTTATCCTTTCCAATATACTTACCTTTGCTTTCCTTTCTTTTATACTTTCCCTTCCTTTATACTTTCCTTTTCTTTATACTTTCCTTTCCTTTATACTTTCCTTTTCTGTAATACTTTCCTTTCCTTTACACTTTCATTTCAATTCCTATTTTTAAACTTAGCCTCTCCTTTCATTTATACTTTCCTTTCCTTTCATACTTACCTTTGCTTTCCTTTCTTTTATAAATTCCCTTCTTTTATAATTCCCTTCCCTTTGCATTATACCTACATTCCCTTTCTCTTCTGTAACATTTTCCTTTAGACCTTCCTTTCCATTCCTTTTTTTTTTTAAATTAACCTTTCCTTTCCTTTTTTATATACTTCCATATCCTTACAATTCTACATACATTGACTTTCCTTTATACATTGCTTTCCTTTCCATTATATCTACCTTTCCTTTCTTTTCTATTCCCTTCCTTTCCCTTCCTTTATACTTACCTTTGCTTCCTTTCTTTTATACTTTCCCTTCCTTTATACTTTCCATTCCCTTATACTTTTCTTTCCATTCCTATTTTTAAACTTACCCATTCCTTTCATTTATTCTTTCTTATCCTTTCCAATATACTTACCTTTGCTTTCCTTTCTTTTATACTTTCCCTTCCTTTATACTTTCCTTTTCTTTATACTTTCCTTTCCTTTATACTTTCCTTTTCTGTATACTTTCCTTTCCGTTACACTTTCATTTCAATTCCTATTTTTAAACTTAGCCTTTCCTTTCATTTATACTTTCCGTTCATACTTACATTTGCTTTCCTTTCTTTTATAAATTCCCTTCTTTTATAATTCCCTTCCCTTTGCATTATACCTACATTCCCTTTCTGTTCTGTAACATTTTCCTTTAGACCTTCCTTTCCATTCCTTTTTTTTTTTTAAATTAACCTTCCCTTTCCTTTTTTATATACTTTTCCCTATACTTACAATTCAACATACATTGATTTTCCTTTATACATTGCTTTCCTTTCCATTATATCTACCTTTCCTTTCTTTTCTATTTCCTTCCTTTCCCTTCCATTATACTTACCTTTGCTTCCTTTCTTTTATACTTTCCCTTCCTTTATACTTTCCATTCCCTTATACTTTCCTTTCCATTCCTATTTTTAAACTTACCCATTCCTTTCATTTATACTTTCTTATCCTTTCCAATATACTTACCTTTGCTTTCCTTTCTTTTATACTTTCCCTTCCTTTATACTTTCCTTTTCTTTATACTTTCCTTTCCTTTATACTTTCCTTTTCTGTATACTTTCCTTTCCTTTACACTTTCATTTCAAATCCTATTTTTAAACTTAGCCTCTCCTTTCATTTATACTTTCCTTTCCTTTCATACTTACCTTTGCTTTCCTTTCTTTTATAAATTCCCTTCTTTTATAATTCCCTTCACTTTGCATTATACCTACATTCCCTTTCTATTCTGTAACATTTTCCTTTAGACCTTCCTTTGCATTCCTTTTTTTTTTTAACTTAACCTTTCCTTTTTTATATACTTCCTTATCCTTACAATTCTACATACATTGACTTTCCTTTATACTTTGCTTTCCTATCCATTATATCTTCCTTTCCTTTCTTTTCTATTCCCTTCCTTTCCCTTCCATTACATTTACCTTTGCTTCCTTTATTTTATACTTTCCCTTCCTTTATACTTTCCATTCCCTTATACTTTCCATTCCTATTTTTAAACTTACCCATTCCTTTCATTTATACTTTCTTATCCTTTCCAATATACTTACCTTTGCTTTCCTTTCTTTTATACTTTCCCTTCCTTTATACTTTCCTTTTCTTTATACTTTCCTTTCCTTTATACTTTCCTTTTCTGTATACGTTCCTTTCCTTTACACTTTCATTTCAATTCCTATTTTTAAACTTAGCCTCTCCTTTCATTTATACTTTCTTATCCTTTCCTTTCATACTTACCTTTTCTTTCCTTTCTTTTATAAATTCCCTTCTTTTATAATTCCCTTCCCTTTGCATTATACCTACATTCCCTTTCTGTTCTGTAACATTTTCCTTTAGACCTTCCTATCCATTCCTTTTTTTTTTTTAAATTAACCTTTCCTTTCCTTTTTTATATACTTCCCTATCCTTACAATTCTACATACATTGACTTTCCTTTATACATTGCTTTCCTTTCCATTATATCTACCTTTCCTTTCTTTTCTATTCCCTTCCTTTCCCTTCCTTTATACTTACCTTTGCTTCCTTTCTTTTATACTTTCCCTTCCTTTATACTCTCCATTCCCTTATACTTTCCTTTCCATTCCTATTTTTAAACTTACCCATTCCTTTCATTTATACTTTCTTATCCTTTCCAATATACTTACCATTGCTTTCCTTTCTTTTATACTTTCCCTTCCTTTATACTTTCCTTTTCTTTATACTTTCCTTTATACTTTCCTTTTCTGTATACTTTCCTTTCCTGTACACTTTCATTTCAATTCCTGTTTTTAAACTTAGCCTCTCCTTTCATTTATACTTTCCTTTCCTTTCATACTTACCTTTGCTTTCCTTTCTTTTATAAATTCCCTTCTTTTATAATTCCCTTCCCTTTGCATTATACCTACATTCCCTTTCTGTTCTGTAACATTTTCCTTTAGACCTTCCTTTCCATTCCTTTTTTTTTTTTTTAATTAACCTTTCCTTTCCTTTTTTATATACTTCCCTATCCTTACAATTCTACATACATTGACTTTCCTTTATACTTTGCTTTCCTTTCCATTATATCTACCTTTCCTTTCTTTTCTATTCCCTTCCTTTCCCTTCCTTTATACTTACCTTTGCTTCCTTTCTTTTATACTTTCCCTTCCTTTATACTTTCCATTCCCTTATACTTTCCTTTCCATTCCTATTTTTAAACTTACCCATTCCTTTCATTTATACTTTCTTATCCTTTCCAATATAATTACCTTTGATTTCCTTTCTTTTATACTTTCCCTTCCTTTATACTTTCCTTTTCTTTATACTTTCCTTTCCTTTATACTTTCCTTTCCTTTCCTTTACACTTTCATTTCAATTCCTATTTTTAAACTTACCCTTTCCTTTCTTTATACTTTCCGTTCATACTTACCTTTGCTTTCCTTTCTTTTATAAATTCCCTTCTTTTATAATTCCCTTCCCTTTGCATTATACCTACATTCCCTTTCTGTTCTGTAACATTTTTTTTTAGACCTTCCTTTCCATTCCTTTTTTTTTTTTTAAATTAACCTTTCCTTTCCTTTTTTATATACTTCCCTATCCTTACAATTCTACATACATTGACTTTCCTTTATACATTGCTTTCCTTTCCATTATATGTATTTTTCCTTTCTTTTCTATTCCCTTCCTTTCCCTTCCTTTATACTTACCTTTGGTTCCTTTCTTTTATACTTTCCCTTCCTTTATACCTTCCATTCCCTTATACTTTCCTTTCCATTCCTATTTTTAAACTTACCCATTCCTTTCATTTATACTTTCTTATCCTTTCCAATATACTTACCCTTCCTTTATACTTTCCTTTCTTTTATACTTTCCCTTCCTTTATACTTTCCTTTTCTTTATACTTTCCCTTCCTTTATACTTTCCTTTTCTGTATACTTTCCTTTCCTTTACACTTTCATTTCAATTCCTATTTTTAAACTTAGCCTTTCCTTTCATTTATACTTTCTGTTCATACTTACCTTTGCTTTCCTTTCTTTTATAAATTCCCTTCTTTAATAATTCCTTTCCCTTTGCATTATACCTACATTCCCTTTCTGTTCTGTAACATTTTCCTTTAGACTTTCGTTTGCATTCCTTTTTTTTTTTAAAATTAACCTTTCCTTTCCTTTTTTATAATTCCCTATCCTTACAATTCTACATACATTGACTTTCCTTTATACATTGCTTTCCTTTCCATTATATCTACCTTTCCTTTCTTTTCTATTCCTTTCCTTTCCCTTCCTTTATACTTACCTTTGCTTCCTTTCTTTTATACTTTCCCTTCATTTATACTTTCCATTCCCTTATACTTTCCTTTCCATTCCTATTTTTAAACTTACCCATTCCTTTCATTTATACTTTCTTATCCTTTCCAATATACTTACCTTTGCTTTCCATTCTTTTATACTTTCCCTTCCTTTATACTTTCCATTCTTTTATACTTTCCCTTCCTTTATACTTTCCTTTTCTTTATACTTTCCTTTTCTTTATACTTTCCTTTTCTGTATACTTTCCTTTCCTTTACACTTTCATTTCAATTCCTATTTTTAAACTTAGTCTCTCCTTTCATTTATACTTTCCTTTCCTTTCATACTTACCTTTGCTTTCCTTTCTTTTATAAATTCCCTTCTTTTATAATTCCCTTCCCTTTGCATTATACCTACATTCCCTTTCTGTTCTGTAACATTTTCCCTTAGACCTTCCTTTCCATTCCTTTTTTTTTTTTTAAATTAACCTTTCCTTTCCTTTTTTATATACTTCCCTATCCTTACAATTCTACATACATTGACTTTCCTTTATACTTTGCTTTCCTTTCCATTATATTTACCTTTCCTTTCTTTTCTATTCCCTTCCTTTCCCTTCCTTTATACTTACCTTTGCTTCCTTTCTTTTATACTTTCCCTTCCTTTATACTTTCCATTCCCTTATACTTTCCTTTCCATTCCTATTTTTAAACTTACCCATTCCTTTCATTTATACTTTCTTATCCTTTCCAATATACTTACCTTTGCTTTCCTTTTATACTTTCCCTTCCTTTATACTTTCCTTTTCTTTATACTTTCCCTTCCTTTATACTTTCCTTTTCTTTATACTTTCCTTTCCTTTATACTTTCCTTTTCTGTATACTTTCCTTTCCTTTACACTTTCATTTCAATTCCTATTTTTAAACTTAGCCTCTCCTTTCATTTATACTTTCCTTTCCTTTCCTTTCCTTTCATACTTACCTTTGCTTTCCTATCTTTTATAAATTCCCTTCTTTTATAATTCCCTTCCCTTTGCATTATACCTACATTCCCTTTCTGTTCTGTAACATTTTCCTTTAGACCTTCCTTTCCATTCCTTTTTTTTTTTAAATTAACCTTTCCTTTCCTTTTTTATATACTTCCCTATCCTTACAATTCTACATACATTGATTTTCCTTTATACATTGCTTTCCTTTCCATTATATCTACCTTTCCTTTTTTTTCTATTCCCTTCCTTTCCCTTCCTTTATACTTACCTTTGCTTCCTTTCTTTTATACTTTCCCTTCCTTTATACTTTCCATTCCCTTATACTTTCCTTTCCATTCCTATTTTTAAACTTACCCATTCCTTTCATTTATACTTTCTTATCCTTTCCAATATACTTACCTTTGCTTTCCTTTCTTTTATACTTTCCCTTCCTTTATACTTTCCTTTTCTTTATACTTTCCTTTCCTTTATACTTTCCTTTTCTGTATACTTTCCTTTCCTTTACACTTTCATTTCAAATCCTATTTTTAAACTTAGCCTCTCCTTTCATTTATACTTTCCTTTCCTTTCCTTTCACCCTTGCTTTCCTTTCTTTTATAAATTCCCTTCTTTTATAATTCCCTTCCCTTTGCATTATACCTACATTCCCTTTCTGTTCTGTAACATTTTCCTTTAGACCTTCCTTTCCATTCCTTTTTTTTTTTTAAATTAACCTTTCCTTTCCTTTTTTATATACTTCCCTATACTTACAATTCTACATACATTGATTTTCCTTTATACATTGCTTTCCTTTCCATTATATCTACCTTTCCTTTCTTTTCTATTCCCTTCCTTTCCCTTCCTTTATACTTACCTTTGCTTCCTTTCTTTTATACTTTCCCTTCCTTTATACTTTAATTCCCTTATACTTTCCTTTCCATTCCTATTTTTAAACTTACCCATTCCTTTCATTTATACTTTCTTATCCTTTCCAATATACTTACCTTTGCTTTCCTTTCTTTTCTACTTTCCCTTTCCTTTTCTGTATACTTTCTTTTCCTTTACACTTTCATTTCAATTCCTATTTTTAAACTTAGCCTCTCCTTTCATTTATACTTTCCTTTCCTTTCATACTTACCTTTGCTTTCCTATCTTTTATAAATTCCCTTCTTTTATAATTCTCTTCCCTTTGCATTATACCTACATTCCCTTTCTGTTCTGTAACATTTTCCCTTAGACCTTCCTTTCCATTCCTTTTTTTTTTTTTAAATTAACCTTTCCTTTCCTTTTTTATATACTTCCCTATCCTTACAATTCTACATACATTGACTTTCCTTTATACTTTGCTTTCCTTTCCATTATATCTACCTTTCCTTTCTTTTCTATTCCCTTCCTTTCCCTTCCTTTATACTTACCTTTGCTTCCTTTATTTTATACTTTCCCTTCTTTTATACTTTCCATTCCCTTATACTTTCCTTTCCATTCCTATTTTTAAACTTACCCATTCCTTTCATTTATACTTTCTTATCCTTTCCAATATACTTACCTTTGCTTTCCTTTCTTTTCTACTTTCCCTTTCCTTTTCTGTATACTTTCTTTTCCTTTACACTTTCATTTCAATTCCTATTTTTAAACTTAGCCTCTCCTTTCATTTATACTTTCCTTTCCTTTCATACTTACCTTTCCTTTCCTATCTTTTATAAATTCCCTTCTTTTATAATTCCCTTCCCTTTGCATTATACCTACATTCCCTTTCTGTTCTGTAACATTTTCCCTTAAACCTTCCTTTCCATTCCTTTTTTTTTTTTTAAATTAACCTTTCCTTTCCTTTTTTATATACTTCCCTATCCTTACAATTCTACATACATTGACTTTCCTTTATACATTGCTTTCCTTTCCATTATATCTACCTTTCCTTTCTTTTCTATTCCCTTCCTTTCCCTTCCTTTATACTTACCTTTGCTTCCTTTCTTTTATACTTTCCCTTCCTTTATACTTTCCATTCCCTTATACTTTCCTTTCCATTCCTATTTTTAAACTTACCCATTCCTTTCATTTATACTTTCTTATCCTTTCCAATATACTTACCTTTGCTTTCCTTTCTTTTATACTTTCCCTTCCTTTATACTTTCCTTTTCTTTATACTTTCCTTTCCTTTATACTTTCCTTTTCTGTATACTTTCCTTTCCTTTACATTTTAATTTCAATTCCTATTTTTAAACTTAGCCTCTCCTTTCATTTATAGTTTCCTTTCCTTTCCTTTCATACTTACCTTTGCTTTCCTATCTTTTATAAATTCCCTTCTTTTATAATTCCCTTCCCTTTGCATTATACCTACATTCCCTTTCTGTTCTGTAACATTTTCCTTTAGACCTTCATTTCCATTCCTTTTTTTTTTTAAATTAACCTTTCTTTTCCTTTTTTATATACTTGCCTATCCTTACAATTCTACATACATTGATTTTCCTTTATACATTGCTTTCCTTTCCATTATATCTAACTTTCCTTTTTTTTCTATTCCCTTCCTTTCCCTTCCTTTATACTTACCTTTGCTTCCTTTCTTTTATACTTTCCCTTCCTTTATACTTTCCATTCCCTTATACTTTCCTTTCCATTCCTATTTTTAAACTTACCCATTCCTTTCATTTATACTTTCTTATCCTTTCCAATATACTTACCTTTGCTTTCCTTTCTTTTATACTTTCCCTTCCTTTATACTTTCCTTTTCTTTATACTTTCCTTTCCTTTATACTTTCCTTTTCTGTATACTTTCCTTTCCTTTACACTTTCATTTCAAATCCTATTTTTAAACTTAGCCTCTCCTTTCATTTATACTTTCCTTTCCTTTCCTTTCACCCTTGCTTTCCTTTCTTTTATAAATTCCCTTCTTTTATAATTCCCTTCCCTTTGCATTATACCTACATTCCCTTTCTGTTCTGTAACATTTTCCTTTAGACCTTCCTTTCCATTCCTTTTTTTTTTTAAATTAACCTTTCCTTTCCTTTTTTATATACTTCCCTATACTTACAATTCTACATACATTGACTTTCCTTTATACTTTGCTTTCCTTTCCATTATATCTACCTTTCCTTTCTTTTCTATTCCCTTCCTTTCCCTTCCTTTATACTTACCTTTGCTTCCTTTCTTTTATACTTTCCCTTCCTTTATACTTTAATTCCCTTATACTTTCCTTTCCATTCCTATTTTTAAAATTACCCATTCCTTTCATTTATACTTTCTTATCCTTTCCAATATACTTACCTTTGCTTTCCTTTCTTTTCTACTTTCCCTTTCCTTTTCTGTATACTTTCTTTTCCTTTACACTTTCATTTCAATTCCTATTTTTAAACTTAGCCTCTCCTTTCATTTATACTTTCCTTTCCTTTCATACTTACCTATGCTTTCCTATCTTTTATAAATTCCCTTCTTTAATAATTCCATTCCCTTTGCATTATACCTACATTCCCTTTCTGTTCTGTAACATTTTCATTTAGACCTTCCTTTGCATTCCTTTTTTTTTTTAAATTCACCTTTCCTTTCCTTTTCTATATACTTCCCTATCCTTACAATTCTACATACATTGACTTTCCTTTATACTTTGCTTTCCTTTCCATTATATCTACCTTTCCTTTCTTTTCTATTCCCTTTCTTTCCCTTCCTTTATACTTACCTTTGCTTCCTTTCTTTTATACTTTCCCTTCCTTTATACTTTCCATTCCCTTATACTTTCCTTTCCATTCCTATTTTTAAACTTACCCATTCCTTTCATTTATACTTTCTTATCCTTTCCAATATACTTACCTTTGCTTTCCTTTCTTTTATACTTTCCCTTCCTTTATACTTTCCTTTTCTTTATACTTTCCCTTCCTTTATACTTTCCTTTTCTTTATACTTTCCTTTCCTTTATACTTTCCTTTTCTGTATACTTTCCTTTCCTTTACAATTTCATTTCAATTCCTATTTTTAAACTTAGCCTCTCCTTTCATTTATACTTTCCTTTCCTTTCATACTTACCTTTGCTTTCCTTTCTTTTATAAATTCCCTTCTTTTATAATTCTCTTCCCTTTGCATTATACCTACATTCCCTTTCTGTTCTGTAACATTTTCCCTTAGACCTTCCTTTCCATTCCTTTTTTTTTTTTTAAATTAACCTTTCCTTTCCTTTTTTATATACTTCCCTATCCTTACAATTCTACATACATTGACTTTCCTTTATACTTTGCTTTCCTTTCCATTATATCTACCTTTCCTTTCTTTTCTATTCCCTTCCTTTCCCTTCCTTTATACTTACCTTTGCTTCCTTTATTTTATACTTTCCCTTCTTTTATACTTTCCATTCCCTTATACTTTCCTTTCCATTCCTATTTTTAAACTTACCCATTCCTTTCATTTATACTTTCTTATCCTTTCCAATATACTTACCTTTGCTTTCCATTCTTTTATACTTTCCCTTCCTTTATACTTTCCTTTTCTTTATACTTTCCTTTTCTTTATACTTTCCTTTTCTGTATACTTTCCTTTCCTTTACACTTTCATTTCAATTCCTATTTTTAAACTTAGTCTCTCCTTTCATTTATACTTTCCTTTCCTTTCATACTTACCTTTGCTTTCCTTTCTTTTATAAATTCCCTTCTTTTATAATTCCCTTCCCTTTGCATTATACCTACATTCCCTTTCTGTTCTGTAACATTTTCCTTTAGACCTTCCTTTCCATTCCTTTTTTTTTTTTTAAATTAACCTTTCCTTTCCTTTTTTATATACTTCCCTATCCTTACAATTCTACATACATTGACTTTCCTTTATACTTTGCTTTCCTTTCCATTATATCTACCTTTCCTTTCTTTTCTATTCCCTTCCTTTCCCTTCCTTTATACTTACCTTTGCTTCCTTTCTTTTATACTTTCCCTTCCTTTATACTTTCCATTCCCTTATACTTTCCTTTCCATTCCTATTTTTAAACTTACCCATTCCTTTCATTTATACTTTCTTATCCTTTCCAATATACTTACCTTTGCTTTCCTTTCTTTTATACTTTCCCTTCCTTTATACTTTCCTTTTCTTTATACTTTCCTTTCCTTTATACTTTCCTTTTCTGTATACTTTCCTTTCCTTTACATTTTAATTTCAATTCCTATTTTTAAACTTAGCCTCTCCTTTCATTTATAGTTTCCTTTCCTTTCCTTTCATACTTACCTTTGCTTTCCTATCTTTTATAAATTCCCTTCTTTTATAATTCCCTTCCCTTTGCATTATACCTACATTCCCTTTCTGTTCTGTAACATTTTCCTTTAGACCTTCATTTCCATTCCTTTTTTTTTTTAAATTAACCTTTCTTTTCCTTTTTTATATACTTGCCTATCCTTACAATTCTACATACATTGATTTTCCTTTATACATTGCTTTCCTTTCCATTATATCTAACTTTCCTTTTTTTTCTATTCCCTTCCTTTCCCTTCCTTTATACTTACCTTTGCTTCCTTTCTTTTATACTTTCCCTTCCTTTATACTTTCCATTCCCTTATACTTTCCTTTCCATTCCTATTTTTAAACTTACCCATTCCTTTCATTTATACTTTCTTATCCTTTCCAATATACTTACCTTTGCTTTCCTTTCTTTTATACTTTCCCTTCCTTTATACTTTCCTTTTCTTTATACTTTCCTTTCCTTTATACTTTCCTTTTCTGTATACTTTCCTTTCCTTTACACTTTCATTTCAAATCCTATTTTTAAACTTAGCCTCTCCTTTCATTTATACTTTCCTTTCCTTTCCTTTCACCCTTGCTTTCCTTTCTTTTATAAATTCCCTTCTTTTATAATTCCCTTCCCTTTGCATTATACCTACATTCCCTTTCTGTTCTGTAACATTTTCCTTTAGACCTTCCTTTCCATTCCTTTTTTTTTTTAAATTAACCTTTCCTTTCCTTTTTTATATACTTCCCTATACTTACAATTCTACATACATTGACTTTCCTTTATACTTTGCTTTCCTTTCCATTATATCTACCTTTCCTTTCTTTTCTATTCCCTTCCTTTCCCTTCCTTTATACTTACCTTTGCTTCCTTTCTTTTATACTTTCCCTTCCTTTATACTTTAATTCCCTTATACTTTCCTTTCCATTCCTATTTTTAAAATTACCCATTCCTTTCATTTATACTTTCTTATCCTTTCCAATATACTTACCTTTGCTTTCCTTTCTTTTCTACTTTCCCTTTCCTTTTCTGTATACTTTCTTTTCCTTTACACTTTCATTTCAATTCCTATTTTTAAACTTAGCCTCTCCTTTCATTTATACTTTCCTTTCCTTTCATACTTACCTTTGCTTTCCTATCTTTTATAAATTCCCTTCTTTAATAATTCCATTCCCTTTGCATTATACCTACATTCCCTTTCTGTTCTGTAACATTTTCATTTAGACCTTCCTTTGCATTCCTTTTTTTTTTTAAATTAACCTTTCCTTTCCTTTTCTATATACTTCCCTATCCTTACAATTCTACATACATTGACTTTCCTTTATACTTTGCTTTCCTTTCCATTATATCTACCTTTCCTTTCTTTTCTATTCCCTTTCTTTCCCTTCCTTTATACTTACCTTTGCTTCCTTTCTTTTATACTTTCCCTTCCTTTATACTTTCCATTCCCTTATACTTTCCTTTCCATTCCTATTTTTAAACTTACCCATTCCTTTCATTTATACTTTCTTATCCTTTCCAATATACTTACCTTTGCTTTCCTTTCTTTTATACTTTCCCTTCCTTTATACTTTCCTTTTCTTTATACTTTCCCTTCCTTTATACTTTCCTTTTCTTTATACTTTCCTTTCCTTTATACTTTCCTTTTCTGTATACTTTCCTTTCCTTTACAATTTCATTTCAATTCCTATTTTTAAACTTAGCCTCTCCTTTCATTTATACTTTCCTTTCCTTTCATACTTACCTTTGCTTTCCTTTCTTTTATAAATTCCCTTCTTTTATAATTCTCTTCCCTTTGCATTATACCTACATTCCCTTTCTGTTCTGTAACATTTTCCCTTAGACCTTCCTTTCCATTCCTTTTTTTTTTTTTAAATTAACCTTTCCTTTCCTTTTTTATATACTTCCCTATCCTTACAATTCTACATACATTGACTTTCCTTTATACTTTGCTTTCCTTTCCATTATATCTACCTTTCCTTTCTTTTCTATTCCCTTCCTTTCCCTTCCTTTATACTTACCTTTGCTTCCTTTATTTTATACTTTCCCTTCTTTTATACTTTCCATTCCCTTATACTTTCCTTTCCATTCCTATTTTTAAACTTACCCATTCCTTTCATTTATACTTTCTTATCCTTTCCAATATACTTACCTTTGCTTTCCATTCTTTTATACTTTCCCTTCCTTTATACTTTCCTTTTCTTTATACTTTCCTTTTCTTTATACTTTCCTTTTCTGTATACTTTCCTTTCCTTTACACTTTCATTTCAATTCCTATTTTTAAACTTAGTCTCTCCTTTCATTTATACTTTCCTTTCCTTTCATACTTACCTTTGCTTTCCTTTCTTTTATAAATTCCCTTCTTTTATAATTCCCTTCCCTTTGCATTATACCTACATTCCCTTTCTGTTCTGTAACATTTTCCTTTAGACCTTCCTTTCCATTCCTTTTTTTTTTTTTAAATTAACCTTTCCTTTCCTTTTTTATATACTTCCCTATCCTTACAATTCTACATACATTGACTTTCCTTTATACTTTGCTTTCCTTTCCATTATATCTACCTTTCCTTTCTTTTCTATTCCCTTCCTTTCCCTTCCTTTATACTTACCTTTGCTTCCTTTCTTTTATACTTTCCCTTCCTTTATACTTTCCATTCCCTTATACTTTCCTTTCCATTCCTATTTTTAAACTTACCCATTCCTTTCATTTATACTTTCTTATCCTTTCCAATATACTTACCTTTGCTTTCCTTTCTTTTATACTTTCCCTTCCTTTATACTTTCCTTTTCTTTATACTTTCCTTTCCTTTATACTTTCCTTTTCTGTATACTTTCCTTTCCTTTACACTTTCATTTCAATTCCTATTTTTAAACTTAGCCTCTCCTTTCATTTATACTTTCCTTTCCTTTCCTTTCATACTTACCTTTGCTTTCCTATCTTTTATAAATTCCCTTCTTTTATAATTCCCTTCCCTTTGCATTATACCTACATTCCCTTTCTGTTCTGTAACATTTTCCTTTAGACCTTCCTTTCCATTCCTTTTTTTTTTTAAATTAACCTTTCCTTTCCTTTTTTATATACTTCCCTATCCTTACAATTCTACATACATTGATTTTCCTTTATACATTGCTTTCCTTTCCATTATATCTACCTTTCCTTTTTTTTCTATTCCCTTCCTTTCCCTTCCTTTATACTTACCTTTGCTTCCTTTCTTTTATACTTTCCCTTCCTTTATACTTTCCATTCCCTTATACTTTCCTTTCCATTCCTATTTTTAAACTTACCCATTCCTTTCATTTATACTTTCTTATCCTTTCCAATATACTTACCTTTGCTTTCCTTTCTTTTATACTTTCCCTTCCTTTATACTTTCCTTTTCTTTATACTTTCCTTTCCTTTATACTTTCCTTTTCTGTATACTTTCCTTTCCTTTACACTTTCATTTCAAATCCTATTTTTAAACTTAGCCTCTCCTTTCATTTATACTTTCCTTTCCTTTCCTTTCACCCTTGCTTTCCTTTCTTTTATAAATTCCCTTCTTTTATAATTCCCTTCCCTTTGCATTATACCTACATTCCCTTTCTGTTCTGTAACATTTTCCTTTAGACCTTCCTTTCCATTCCTTTTTTTTTTTAAATTAACCTTTCCTTTCCTTTTTTATATACTTCCCTATACTTACAATTCTACATACATTGACTTTCCTTTATACTTTGCTTTCCTTTCCATTATATCTACCTTTCCTTTCTTTTCTATTCCCTTCCTTTCCCTTCCTTTATACTTACCTTTGCTTCCTTTCTTTTATACTTTCCCTTCCTTTATACTTTAATTCCCTTATACTTTCCTTTCCATTCCTATTTTTAAAATTACCCATTCCTTTCATTTATACTTTCTTATCCTTTCCAATATACTTACCTTTGCTTTCCTTTCTTTTCTACTTTCCCTTTCCTTTTCTGTATACTTTCTTTTCCTTTACACTTTCATTTCAATTCCTATTTTTAAACTTAGCCTCTCCTTTCATTTATACTTTCCTTTCCTTTCATACTTACCTTTGCTTTCCTATCTTTTATAAATTCCCTTCTTTAATAATTCCATTCCCTTTGCATTATACCTACATTCCCTTTCTGTTCTGTAACATTTTCATTTAGACCTTCCTTTGCATTCCTTTTTTTTTTTAAATTAACCTTTCCTTTCCTTTTCTATATACTTCCCTATCCTTACAATTCTACATACATTGACTTTCCTTTATACTTTGCTTTCCTTTCCATTATATCTACCTTTCCTTTCTTTTCTATTCCCTTTCTTTCCCTTCCTTTATACTTACCTTTGCTTCCTTTCTTTTATACTTTCCCTTCCTTTATACTTTCCATTCCCTTATACTTTCCTTTCCATTCCTATTTTTAAACTTACCCATTCCTTTCATTTATACTTTCTTATCCTTTCCAATATACTTACCTTTGCTTTCCTTTCTTTTATACTTTCCCTTCCTTTATACTTTCCTTTTCTTTATACTTTCCCTTCCTTTATACTTTCCTTTTCTTTATACTTTCCTTTCCTTTATACTTTCCTTTTCTGTATACTTTCCTTTCCTTTACAATTTCATTTCAATTCCTATTTTTAAACTTAGCCTCTCCTTTCATTTATACTTTCCTTTCCTTTCATACTTACCTTTGCTTTCCTTTCTTTTATAAATTCCCTTCTTTTATAATTCTCTTCCCTTTGCATTATACCTACATTCCCTTTCTGTTCTGTAACATTTTCCCTTAGACCTTCCTTTCCATTCCTTTTTTTTTTTTTAAATTAACCTTTCCTTTCCTTTTTTATATACTTCCCTATCCTTACAATTCTACATACATTGACTTTCCTTTATACTTTGCTTTCCTTTCCATTATATCTACCTTTCCTTTCTTTTCTATTCCCTTCCTTTCCCTTCCTTTATACTTACCTTTGCTTCCTTTATTTTATACTTTCCCTTCTTTTATACTTTCCATTCCCTTATACTTTCCTTTCCATTCCTATTTTTAAACTTACCCATTCCTTTCATTTATACTTTCTTATCCTTTCCAATATACTTACCTTTGCTTTCCATTCTTTTATACTTTCCCTTCCTTTATACTTTCCTTTTCTTTATACTTTCCTTTTCTTTATACTTTCCTTTTCTGTATACTTTCCTTTCCTTTACACTTTCATTTCAATTCCTATTTTTAAACTTAGTCTCTCCTTTCATTTATACTTTCCTTTCCTTTCATACTTACCTTTGCTTTCCTTTCTTTTATAAATTCCCTTCTTTTATAATTCCCTTCCCTTTGCATTATACCTACATTCCCTTTCTGTTCTGTAACATTTTCCTTTAGACCTTCCTTTCCATTCCTTTTTTTTTTTTTAAATTAACCTTTCCTTTCCTTTTTTATATACTTCCCTATCCTTACAATTCTACATACATTGACTTTCCTTTATACTTTGCTTTCCTTTCCATTATATCTACCTTTCCTTTCTTTTCTATTCCCTTCCTTTCCCTTCCTTTATACTTACCTTTGCTTCCTTTCTTTTATACTTTCCCTTCCTTTATACTTTCCATTCCCTTATACTTTCCTTTCCATTCCTATTTTTAAACTTACCCATTCCTTTCATTTATACTTTCTTATCCTTTCCAATATACTTACCTTTGCTTTCCTTTCTTTTATACTTTCCCTTCCTTTATACTTTCCTTTTCTTTATACTTTCCTTTCCTTTATACTTTCCTTTTCTGTATACTTTCCTTTCCTTTACACTTTCATTTCAATTCCTATTTTTAAACTTAGCCTCTCCTTTCATTTATACTTTCCTTTCCTTTCCTTTCATACTTACCTTTGCTTTCCTATCTTTTATAAATTCCCTTCTTTTATAATTCCCTTCCCTTTGCATTATACCTACATTCCCTTTCTGTTCTGTAACATTTTCCTTTAGACCTTCCTTTCCATTCCTTTTTTTTTTTAAATTAACCTTTCCTTTCCTTTTTTATATACTTCCCTATCCTTACAATTCTACATACATTGATTTTCCTTTATACATTGCTTTCCTTTCCATTATATCTACCTTTCCTTTTTTTTCTATTCCCTTCCTTTCCCTTCCTTTATACTTACCTTTGCTTCCTTTCTTTTATACTTTCCCTTCCTTTATACTTTCCATTCCCTTATACTTTCCTTTCCATTCCTATTTTTAAACTTACCCATTCCTTTCATTTATACTTTCTTATCCTTTCCAATATACTTACCTTTGCTTTCCTTTCTTTTATACTTTCCCTTCCTTTATACTTTCCTTTTCTTTATACTTTCCTTTCCTTTATACTTTCCTTTTCTGTATACTTTCCTTTCCTTTACACTTTCATTTCAAATCCTATTTTTAAACTTAGCCTCTCCTTTCATTTATACTTTCCTTTCCTTTCCTTTCACCCTTGCTTTCCTTTCTTTTATAAATTCCCTTCTTTTATAATTCCCTTCCCTTTGCATTATACCTACATTCCCTTTCTGTTCTGTAACATTTTCCTTTAGACCTTCCTTTCCATTCCTTTTTTTTTTTTTAAATTAACCTTTCCTTTCCTTTTTTATATACTTCCCTATACTTACAATTCTACATACATTGATTTTCCTTTATACATTGCTTTCCTTTCCATTATATCTACCTTTCCTTTCTTTTCTATTCCCTTCCTTTCCCTTCCTTTATACTTACCTTTGCTTCCTTTCTTTTATACTTTCCCTTCCTTTATACTTTAATTCCCTTATACTTTCCTTTCCATTCCTATTTTTAAACTTACCCATTCCTTTCATTTATACTTTCTTATCCTTTCCAATATACTTACCTTTGCTTTCCTTTCTTTTCTACTTTCCCTTTCCTTTTCTGTATACTTTCTTTTCCTTTACACTTTCATTTCAATTCCTATTTTTAAACTTAGCCTCTCCTTTCATTTATACTTTCCTTTCCTTTCATACTTACCTTTGCTTTCCTATCTTTTATAAATTCCCTTCTTTTATAATTCCCTTCCCTTTGCATTATACCTACATTCCCTTTCTGTTCTGTAACATTTTCATTTAGACCTTCCTTTGCATTCCTTTTTTTTTTTTTAAATTAACCTTTCCTTTCCTTTTCTATATACTTCCCTATCCTTACAATTCTACATACATTGACTTTCCTTTATACTTTGCTTTCATTTCCATTATATCTACCTTTCCTTTCTTTTCTATTCCCTTTCTTTCCCTTCCTTTATACTTACCTTTGCTTCCTTTCTTTTATACTTTCCCTTCCTTTATACTTTCCATTCCCTTATACTTTCCTTTCCATTCCTATTTTTAAACTTACCCATTCCTTTCATTTATACTTTCTTATCCTTTCCAATATACTTACCTTTGCTTTCCTTTCTTTTCTACTTTCCCTTTCCTTTTCTGTATACTTTCTTTTCCTTTACACTTTCATTTCAATTCCTATTTTTAAACTTAGCCTCTCCTTTCATTTATACTTTCCTTTCCTTTCATACTTACCTTTCCTTTCCTATCTTTTATAAATTCCCTTCTTTTATAATTCCCTTCCCTTTGCATTATACCTACATTCCCTTTCTGTTCTGTAACATTTTCCCTTAAACCTTCCTTTCCATTCCTTTTTTTTTTTTTAAATTAACCTTTCCTTTCCTTTTTTATATACTTCCCTATCCTTACAATTCTACATACATTGACTTTCCTTTATACATTGCTTTCCTTTCCATTATATCTACCTTTCCTTTCTTTTCTATTCCCTTCCTTTCCCTTCCTTTATACTTACCTTTGCTTCCTTTCTTTTATACTTTCCCTTCCTTTATACTTTCCATTCCCTTATACTTTCCTTTCCATTCCTATTTTTAAACTTACCCATTCCTTTCATTTATACTTTCTTATCCTTTCCAATATACTTACCTTTGCTTTCCTTTCTTTTATACTTTCCCTTCCTTTATACTTTCCTTTTCTTTATACTTTCCTTTCCTTTATACTTTCCTTTTCTGTATACTTTCCTTTCCTTTACACTTTCATTTCAATTCCTATTTTTAAACTTAGCCTCTCCTTTCATTTATACTTTCCTTTCCTTTCATACTTACCTTTCCTTTCCTATCTTTTATAAATTCCCTTCTTTTATAATTCCCTTCCCTTTGCATTATACCTACATTCCCTTTCTGTTCTGTAACATTTTCCTTTAGACCTTCATTTCCATTCCTTTTTTTTTTTAAATTAACCTTTCTTTTCCTTTTTTATATACTTGCCTATCCTTACAATTCTACATACATTGATTTTCCTTTATACATTGCTTTCCTTTCCATTATATCTAACTTTCCTTTTTTTTCTATTCCCTTCCTTTCCCTTCCTTTATACTTACCTTTGCTTCCTTTCTTTTATACTTTCCCTTCCTTTATACTTTCCATTCCCTTATACTTTCCTTTCCATTCCTATTTTTAAACTTACCCATTCCTTTCATTTATACTTTCTTATCCTTTCCAATATACTTACCTTTGCTTTCCTTTCTTTTATACTTTCCCTTCCTTTATACTTTCCTTTTCTTTATACTTTCCTTTTCTGTATACTTTCCTTTCCTTTACACTTTCATTTCAAATCCTATTTTTAAACTTAGCCTCTCCTTTCATTTATACTTTCCTTTCCTTTCCTTTCACCCTTGCTTTCCTTTCTTTTATAAATTCCCTTCTTTTATAATTCCCTTCCCTTTGCATTATACCTACATTCCCTTTCTGTTCTGTAACATTTTCCTTTAGACCTTCCTTTCCATTCCTTTTTTTTTTTAAATTAACCTTTCCTTTCCTTTTTTATATACTTCCCTATACTTACAATTCTACATACATTGACTTTCCTTTATACTTTGCTTTCCTTTCCATTATATCTACCTTTCCTTTCTTTTCTATTCCCTTCCTTTCCCTTCCTTTATACTTACCTTTGCTTCCTTTCTTTTATACTTTCCCTTCCTTTATACTTTAATTCCCTTATACTTTCCTTTCCATTCCTATTTTTAAAATTACCCATTCCTTTCATTTATACTTTCTTATCCTTTCCAATATACTTACCTTTGCTTTCCTTTCTTTTCTACTTTCCCTTTCCTTTTCTGTATACTTTCTTTTCCTTTACACTTTCATTTCAATTCCTATTTTTAAACTTAGCCTCTCCTTTCATTTATACTTTCCTTTCCTTTCATACTTACCTTTGCTTTCCTATCTTTTATAAATTCCCTTCTTTAATAATTCCATTCCCTTTGCATTATACCTACATTCCCTTTCTGTTCTGTAACATTTTCATTTAGACCTTCCTTTGCATTCCTTTTTTTTTTTAAATTAACCTTTCCTTTCCTTTTCTATATACTTCCCTATCCTTACAATTCTACATACATTGACTTTCCTTTATACTTTGCTTTCCTTTCCATTATATCTACCTTTCCTTTCTTTTCTATTCCCTTTCTTTCCCTTCCTTTATACTTACCTTTGCTTCCTTTCTTTTATACTTTCCCTTCCTTTATACTTTCCATTCCCTTATACTTTCCTTTCCATTCCTATTTTTAAACTTACCCATTCCTTTCATTTATACTTTCTTATCCTTTCCAATATACTTACCTTTGCTTTCCTTTCTTTTATACTTTCCCTTCCTTTATACTTTCCTTTTCTTTATACTTTCCCTTCCTTTATACTTTCCTTTTCTTTATACTTTCCTTTCCTTTATACTTTCCTTTTCTGTATACTTTCCTTTCCTTTACAATTTCATTTCAATTCCTAGTTTTAAACTTAGCCTCTCCTTTCATTTATACTTTCCTTTCCTTTCATACTTACCTTTGCTTTCCTTTCTTTTATAAATTCCCTTCTTTTATAATTCTCTTCCCTTTGCATTATACCTACATTCCCTTTCTGTTCTGTAACATTTTCCCTTAGACCTTCCTTTCCATTCCTTTTTTTTTTTTTAAATTAACCTTTCCTTTCCTTTTTTATATACTTCCCTATCCTTACAATTCTACATACATTGACTTTCCTTTATACTTTGCTTTCCTTTCCATTATATCTACCTTTCCTTTCTTTTCTATTCCCTTCCTTTCCCTTCCTTTATACTTACCTTTGCTTCCTTTATTTTATACTTTCCCTTCTTTTATACTTTCCATTCCCTTATACTTTCCTTTCCATTCCTATTTTTAAACTTACCCATTCCTTTCATTTATACTTTCTTATCCTTTCCAATATACTTACCTTTGCTTTCCTTTCTTTTATACTTTCCCTTCCTTTATACTTTCCTTTTCTTTATACTTCCCTTTCCTTTATACTTTCCTTTTCTGTATACTTCCCTTTCCTTTATACTTTCCTTTTCTGTATACTTTCCTTTCCTTTACACTTTCATTTCAATTCCTATTTTTAAACTTACCCTTTCCTTTCATTTATACTTTCCTTTCCTTTCCTCTCCTCTCATACTTACCTTTGCTTTCCTTTCTTTTATAAATTCCCTTCTTTTATAATTCCCTTCCCTTTGCATTATACCTACATTCCCTTTCTGTTCTGTAACATTTTCCTTTAGACCTTCCTTTCCATTCCTTTTTTTTTTTAAATTAACCTTTCCTTTCCTTTTTTATATACTTCCCTATCCTTACAATTCTACATACATTGACTTTCCTTTATACTTTGCTTTCCTTTCCATTATATCTACCTTTCCTTTCTTTTCTATTCCCTTCCTTTCCCTTCCTTTATACTTACCTTTGCTTCCTTTCTTTTATACTTTCCCTTCCTTTATACTTTAATTCCCTTATACTTTCCTTTCCATTCCTATTTTTAAACTTACCCATTCCTTTCATTTATACTTTCTTATCCTTTCCAATATACTTACCTTTGCTTTCCTTTCTTTTATACTTTCCCTTCCTTTATACTTTCCTTTTCTTTATACTTTCCTTTCCTTTATACTTTCCTTTTCTGTAATACTTTCCTTTCCTTTACACTTTCATTTCAATTCCTATTTTTAAACTTAGCCTCTCCTTTCATTTATACTTTCCTTTCCTTTCATACTTACCTTTGCTTTCCTTTCTTTTATAAATTCCCTTCTTTTATAATTCCCTTCCCTTTGCATTATACCTACATTCCCTTTCTCTTCTGTAACATTTTCCTTTAGACCTTCCTTTCCATTCCTTTTTTTTTTTAAATTAACCTTTCCTTTCCTTTTTTATATACTTCCATATCCTTACAATTCTACATACATTGACTTTCCTTTATACATTGCTTTCCTTTCCATTATATCTACCTTTCCTTTCTTTTCTATTCCCTTCCTTTCCCTTCCTTTATACTTACCTTTGCTTCCTTTCTTTTATACTTTCCCTTCCTTTATACTTTCCATTCCCTTATACTTTTCTTTCCATTCCTATTTTTAAACTTACCCATTCCTTTCATTTATACTTTCTTATCCTTTCCAATATACTTACCTTTGCTTTCCTTTCTTTTATACTTTCCCTTCCTTTATACTTTCCTTTTCTTTATACTTTCCTTTCCTTTATACTTTCCTTTTCTGTATACTTTCCTTTCCGTTACACTTTCATTTCAATTCCTATTTTTAAACTTAGCCTTTCCTTTCATTTATACTTTCCGTTCATACTTACATTTGCTTTCCTTTCTTTTATAAATTCCCTTCTTTTATAATTCCCTTCCCTTTGCATTATACCTACATTCCCTTTCTGTTCTGTAACATTTTCCTTTAGACCTTCCTTTCCATTCCTTTTTTTTTTTTAAATTAACCTTCCCTTTCCTTTTTTATATACTTTTCCCTATACTTACAATTCAACATACATTGATTTTCCTTTATACATTGCTTTCCTTTCCATTATATCTACCTTTCCTTTCTTTTCTATTTCCTTCCTTTCCCTTCCATTATACTTACCTTTGCTTCCTTTCTTTTATACTTTCCCTTCCTTTATACTTTCCATTCCCTTATACTTTCCTTTCCATTCCTATTTTTAAACTTACCCATTCCTTTCATTTATACTTTCTTATCCTTTCCAATATACTTACCTTTGCTTTCCTTTCTTTTATACTTTCCCTTCCTTTATACTTTCCTTTTCTTTATACTTTCCTTTCCTTTATACTTTCCTTTTCTGTATACTTTCCTTTCCTTTACACTTTCATTTCAATTCCTATTTTTAAACTTAGCCTCTCCTTTCATTTATACTTTCCTTTCCTTTCATACTTACCTTTGCTTTCCTTTCTTTTATAAATTCCCTTCTTTTATAATTCCCTTCACTTTGCATTATACCTACATTCCCTTTCTATTCTGTAACATTTTCCTTTAGACCTTCCTTTGCATTCCTTTTTTTTTTTAACTTAACCTTTCCTTTTTTATATACTTCCTTATCCTTACAATTCTACATACATTGACTTTCCTTTATACTTTGCTTTCCTATCCATTATATCTTCCTTTCTTTTCTATTCCCTTCCTTTCCCTTCCATTACATTTACCTTTGCTTCCTTTATTTTATACTTTCCCTTCCTTTATACTTTCCATTCCCTTATACTTTCCATTCCTATTTTTAAACTTACCCATTCCTTTCATTTATACTTTCTTATCCTTTCCAATATACTTACCTTTGCTTTCCTTTCTTTTATACTTTCCCTTCCTTTATACTTTCCTTTTCTTTATACTTTCCTTTCCTTTATACTTTCCTTTTCTGTATACTTTCCTTTCCTTTACACTTTCATTTCAATTCCTATTTTTAAACTTAGCCTCTCCTTTCATTTATACTTTCTTATCCTTTCCTTTCATACTTACCTTTTCTTTCCTTTCTTTTATAAATTCCCTTCTTTTATAATTCCCTTCCCTTTGCATTATACCTACATTCCCTTTCTGTTCTGTAACATTTTCCTTTAGACCTTCCTATCCATTCCTTTTTTTTTTTAAATTAACCTTTCCTTTCCTTTTTTATATACTTCCCTATCCTTACAATTCTACATACATTGACTTTCCTTTATACATTGCTTTCCTTTCCATTATATCTACCTTTCCTTTCTTTTCTATTCCCTTCCTTTCCCTTCCTTTATACTTACCTTTGCTTCCTTTCTTTTATACTTTCCCTTCCTTTATACTCTCCATTCCCTTATACTTTCCTTTCCATTCCTATTTTTAAACTTACCCATTCCTTTCATTTATACTTTCTTATCCTTTCCAATATACTTACCATTGCTTTCCTTTCTTTTATACTTTCCCTTCCTTTATACTTTCCTTTTCTTTATACTTTCCTTTATACTTTCCTTTTCTGTATACTTTCCTTTCCTGTACACTTTCATTTCAATTCCTGTTTTTAAACTTAGCCTCTCCTTTCATTTATACTTTCCTTTCCTTTCATACTTACCTTTGCTTTCCTTTCTTTTATAAATTCCCTTCTTTTATAATTCCCTTCCCTTTGCATTATGCCTACATTCCCTTTCTGTTCTGTAACATTTTCCTTTAGACCTTCCTTTCCATTCCTTTTTTTTTTTTTTAATTAACCTTTCCTTTCCTTTTTTATATACTTCCCTATCCTTACAATTCTACATACATTGACTTTCCTTTATACTTTGCTTTCCTTTCCATTATATCTACCTTTCCTTTCTTTTCTATTCCCTTCCTTTCCCTTCCTTTATACTTACCTTTGCTTCCTTTCTTTTATACTTTCCCTTCCTTTATACTTTCCATTCCCTTATACTTTCCTTTCCATTCCTATTTTTAAACTTACCCATTCCTTTCATTTATACTTTCTTATCCTTTCCAATATAATTACCTTTGATTTCCTTTCTTTTATACTTTCCCTTCCTTTATACTTTCCTTTTCTTTATACTTTCCTTTCCTTTATACTTTCCTTTCCTTTCCTTTACACTTTCATTTCAATTCCTATTTTTAAACTTACCCTTTCCTTTCTTTATACTTTCCGTTCATACTTACCTTTGCTTTCCTTTCTTTTATAAATTCCCTTCTTTTATAATTCCCTTCCCTTTGCATTATACCTACATTCCCTTTCTGTTCTGTAACATTTTTTTTTAGACCTTCCTTTCCATTCCTTTTTTTTTTTTTAAATTAACCTTTCCTTTCCTTTTTTATATACTTCCCTATCCTTACAATTCTACATACATTGACTTTCCTTTATACATTGCTTTCCTTTCCATTATATGTATTTTTCCTTTCTTTTCTATTCCCTTCCTTTCCCTTCCTTTATACTTACCTTTGGTTCCTTTCTTTTATACTTTCCCTTCCTTTATACCTTCCATTCCCTTATACTTTCCTTTCCATTCCTATTTTTAAACTTACCCATTCCTTTCATTTATACTTTCTTATCCTTTCCAATATACTTACCCTTCCTTTATACTTTCCTTTCTTTTATACTTTCCCTTCCTTTATACTTTCCTTTTCTTTATACTTTCCCTTCCTTTATACTTTCCTTTTCTGTATACTTTCCTTTCCTTTACACTTTCATTTCAATTCCTATTTTTAAACTTAGCCTTTCCTTTCATTTATACTTTCTGTTCATACTTACCTTTGCTTTCCTTTCTTTTATAAATTCCCTTCTTTAATAATTCCTTTCCCTTTGCATTATACCTACATTCCCTTTCTGTTCTGTAACATTTTCCTTTAGACTTTCGTTTGCATTCCTTTTTTTTTTTAAAATTAACCTTTCCTTTCCTTTTTTATAATTCCCTATCCTTACAATTCTACATACATTGACTTTCCTTTATACATTGCTTTCCTTTCCATTATATCTACCTTTCCTTTCTTTTCTATTCCTTTCCTTTCCCTTCCTTTATACTTACCTTTGCTTCCTTACTTTTATACTTTCCCTTCCTTTATACTTTCCATTCCCTTATACTTTCCTTTCCATTCCTATTTTTAAACTTACCCATTCCTTTCATTTATACTTTCTTATCCTTTCCAATATACTTACCTTTGCTTTCCATTCTTTTATACTTTCCCTTCCTTTATACTTTCCTTTCTTTTATACTTTCCCTTCCTTTATACTTTCATTTTCTTTATACTTTCCTTTCCTTTATACTTTCCTTTTCTGTATACATTCCTTTCCTTTACACTTTCATTTCAATTCCTATTTTTAAACATAGCCTCTCCTTTCATTTATACTTCCCTTTCCTTTCCTTTCATACTTATCTTTGCTTTCCTTTCTTTTATAAATTCCCTTCTTTTATAATTCCCTTCCCTTTGCATTATACCTACATTCCCTTTCTGTTCTGTAACATTTTCCCTTAGACCTTCATTTCCATTCCTTTTTTTTTTTTTAAATTAACCTTTCCTTTCCTTTTTTATATACTTCCCTATCCTTACAATTCTACATACATTGACTTTCCTTTCTACTTTGCTTTCCTTTCCATTATATCTACCTTTCCTTTCTTTTCTATTCCCTTCCTTTCCCTTCCTTTATACTTACCTTTTCTTCCTTTCTTTTATACTTTCCCTTCCTTTATACTTTCCATTCCCTTATACTTTCCTTTCCATTCCAATTTTTAAACTTACCCATTCCTATCATTTATACTTTCTTATCCTTTCCAATATACTTACCTTTGCTTTCCTTTCTTTTATACTTTCCCTTTCCTTTTCTGTATACTTTCTTTTCCTTTACACTTTCATTTCAATTCCTATTTTTAAACTTAGACTTTCCTTTCATTTATACTTTCCTTTCCTTTCATACTTACCTTTGCTTTCCTATCTTTTATAAATTCCCTTCTTTAATAATTCCCTTCCCTTTGCATTATACCTACCTTCCCTTTTTGTTCTGTAACATTTTCCTTTAGACCATCCTTTCCATTCCTTTTTTTTTTTAAAATTAAACTTTCCTTTCCTTTTTTATATACTTCCCTATCCTTACAATTCTACATACATTGACTTTCCTTTATACATTGCTTTCCTTTCCATTATATCTACCTTTCCTTTCTTTTCTATTCCCTTCCTTTCCCTTCCTTTATACTTACCTTTGCTTCCTTTCTTTTATACTATCCCTTCCTTTATACTCTCCATTCCCTTATACTTTCCTTTCCATTCCTATTTTTAAACTTACCCATTCCTTTCAATTATACTTTCTTATCCTTTCCAATATATTTACCTTTGCTTTCCATTCTTTTATACTCTCCCTTCCTTTATACTTTCCTTTTCTTTACACTTTCCCTTCCTTTATACTTTCCTTTTCTTTATACTTTCCTTTCCTTTATACTTTCCTTTTCTGTATACTTTCCTTTCCTTTACACTTCCATTTCAATTCCTATTTTTAAACTTAGCCTCTCCT
This sequence comes from Coturnix japonica, assembly GCF_054131305.1. Taxonomy (NCBI): domain Eukaryota; kingdom Metazoa; phylum Chordata; class Aves; order Galliformes; family Phasianidae; genus Coturnix; species Coturnix japonica. Next base: position 51,468 of record NW_028188993.1, read on the forward strand.
TTCATTTATACTTCCCTTTCCTTTCCTTTCATACTTACCTTTGCTTTCCTTTCTTTTATAAATTCCCTTCTTTTATAATTCCCTTCCCTTTGCATTATACCTACATTCCCTTTCTGTTCTGTAACATTTTCCCTTAGACCTTCCTTTCCATTCCTTTTTTTTTTTTTAAATTAACCTTTCCTTTCCTTTTTTATATACTTCCCTATCCTTACAATTCTACATACATTGACTTTCCTTCATACTTTGCTTTCCTTTCCATTATATCTACCTTTCCTTTCTTTTCTATTCCCTTCCTTTCCCTTCCTTTATACTTACCTTTCCTTCCTTTCTTTTATACTTCCCCTTCCTTTATACTTTCCATTCCCTTATACTTTCCTTTCCATTCCTATTTTTAAACTTACCCATTCCTATCATTTATACTTTCTTATCCTTTCCAATATACTTACCTTTGCTTTCCTTTCTTTTATACTTTCCCTTTCCTTTTCTGTATACTTTCTTTTCCTTTACAATTTCATTTCAATTCCTATTTTTAAACTTAGCCTCTCCTTTCATTTATACTTTCCTTTCCTTTCATACTTACCTTTGCTTTCCTATCTTTTATAAATTCCCTTCTTTAATAATTCCCTTCCCTTTGCATTATACCTACCTTCCCTTTTTGTTCTGTAACATTTTCCTTTAGACCTTCCTTTCCATTCCTTTTTTTTTTTAAATTAACCTTTCCTTTCCTTTTTTATATACTTCCCTATCCTTACAATTCTACATACATTGACTTTCCTTCATACTTTGCTTTCCTTTCCATTATATCTACCTTTCCTTTCTTTTCTATTCCCTTCCTTTCCCTTCCTTTATACTTACCTTTGCTTCCTTTCTTTTATACTTTCCCTTCCTTTATACTTTCCATTCCCTTATACTTTCCTTTCCATTCCTATTTTTAAACTTACCCATTCCTTTCATTTATACTTTCTTATCCTTTCCAATATACTTACCTTTGCTTTCCTTTCTTTTATACTTTCCCTTCCTTTATACTTTCCTTTTCTTTATACTTTCCTTTCCTTTATACTTTCCTTTTCTTTATACTTTCCTTTCCTTTATACTTTTCTGTATACTTTCCTTTCCTTTACACTTTCATTTCAATTCCTATTTTTACACTTAGCCTCTCCTTTCATTTATACTTTCCTTTCCTTTCATACTTACCTTTGCTTTCCTTTCTTTTATAAATTCCCTTCTTTTATAATTCGCTTCCCTTTGCATTATACCTACATTCCCTTTCTTTTCTGTAACATTTTCCTTTAGACCTTCCTATCCATTCCTTTTTTTTTCTTAAATTAACCTTTCCTTTCCTTTCTTATATACTTCCCTATCCTTACAATTCTACATACATTGACTTTCCTTTATACATTGCTTTCCTTTCCATTATATCTACCTTTCCTTTCTTTTCTATTCCCTTCCTTTCCCTTCCTTTATACTTACCTTTGCTTCCTTTCTTTTATACTTTCCCTTCCTTTATACTTTCCATTCCCTTATACTTTCCTTTCCATTCCTATTTTTAAACTTACCCATTCCTTTCATTTATACTTTCTTATCCTTTCCAATATACTTACCTTTGCTTTCCATTCTTTTATACTTTCCCTTCCTTTATACTTTCCTTTCTTTTATACTTCCCCTTCCTTTATACTTTCATTTTCTTTATACTTTCCTTTCCTTTATACTTTCCTTTCCTTTATACTTTCCTTTCCTTTCCTTTACACTTTCATTTCAATTCCTATTTTTAAACTTACCCTTTCCTTTCTTTATACTTTCCGTTCATACTTACCTTTGCTTTCCTTTCTTTTATAAATTCCCTTCTTTTATAATTCCCTTCCCTTTGCATTATACCTACATTCCCTTTCTGTTCTGTAACATTTTCCTTTAGACCTTCCTTTCCATTCCTTTTTTTTTTTTTAAATTAACCTTTCCTTTCCTTTTTTATATACTTCCCTATCCTTACAATTCTACATACATTGACTTTCCTTTATACATTGCTTTCCTTTCCATTATATGTATTTTTCCTTTCTTTTCTATTCCCTTCCTTTCCCTTCCTTTATACTTACCTTTGCTTCCTTTCTTTTATACTTTCCCTTCCTTTATACCTTCCATTCCCTTATACTTTCCATTCCTATTTTTAAACTTACCCATTCCTTTCATTTATACTTTCTTATCCTTTCCAATATACTTACCTTTGCTTTCCTTTCTTTTATACTTTCCGTTCCTTTATACTTTCCTTTTCTTTATACTTTCCCTTCCTTTATACTTTCCTTTTCTGTATACTTTCCTTTCCTTTACACTTTCATTTCAATTCCTATTTTTAAACTTAGCCTTTCGTTTTATTTATACTTTCCGTTCATACTTACCTTTGCTTTCCTTTCTTTTATAAATTCCCTTCTTTAATAATTCCTTTCCCTTTGCATTATACCTACATTCCCTTTCTGTTCTGTAACATTTTTCTTTAGACTTTCGTTTGCATTCCTTTTTTTTTTTTAAATTAACCTTTCCTTTCCTTTTTTATAATTCCCTATCCTTACAATTCTACATACATTGACTTTCCTTTATACATTGCTTTCCTTTCCATTATATCTACCTTTCCTTTCTTTTCTATTCCCTTCCTTTCCCTTCCTTTATACTTACCTTTGCTTCCTTTCTTTTATACTTTCCCTTCCTTTATACTTTCCATTCCCTTATACTTTCCTTTCCATTCCTATTTTTAAACTTACCCATTCCTTTCATTTATACTTTCTTATCCTTTCCAATATACTTACCTTTGCTTTCCATTCTTTTATACTTTCCCTTCCTTTATACTTTCCTTTCTTTTATACTTTCCCTTCCTTTATACTTTCATTGTCTTTATACTTTCCTTTCTTTTATACTTTCCTTTTCTGTATACATTCCTTTCCTTTACACTTTCATTTCAATTCCTATTTTTAAACATAGCCTCTCCTTTCATTTATACTTCCCTTTCCTTTCCTTTCATACTTATCTTTGCTTTCCTTTCTTTTATAAATTCCCTTCTTTTATAATTCCCTTCCCTTTGCATTATACCTACCTTCCCTTTTTGTTCTGTAACATTTTCCTTTAGACCATCCTTTCCATTCCTTTTTTTTTTTAAAATTAACCTTTCCTTTCCTTTTTTATATACTTCCCTATCCTTACAATTCTACATACATTGACTTTCCTTTATACATTGCTTTCCTTTCCATTATATCTACCTTTCCTTTCTTTTCTATTCCCTTCCTTTCCCTTCCTTTATACTTACCTTTGCTTCCTTTCTTTTATACTATCCCTTCCTTTATACTCTCCATTCCCTTATACTTTCCTTTCCATTCCTATTTTTAAACTTACCCATTCCTTTCATTTATACTTTCTTATCCTTTCCAATATATTTACCTTTGCTTTCCATTCTTTTATACTTTCCCTTCCTTTATACTTTCCTTTTCTTTATACTTTCCCTTCCTTTATACTTTCCTTTTCTTTATACTTTCCTTTCCTTTATACTTTCCGTTTCTGTATACTTTCCTTTCCTTTACACTTCCATTTCAATTCCTATTTTTAAACTTAGCCTCTCCTTTCATTTATACTTCCCTTTCCTTTCCTTTCATACTTACCTTTGCTTTCCTTTCTTTTATAAATTCCCTTCTTTTATAATTCCCTTCCCTTTGCATTATACCTACATTCCCTTTCTGTTCTGTAACATTTTCCCTTAGACCTTCCTTTCCATTCCTTTTTTTTTTTTAACTTAACCTTTCCTTTCCTTTTTTATATACTTCCCTATCCTTACAATTCTACATACATTGACTTTCCTTCATACTTTCCTTTCCTTTCCATTATATCTACCTTTCCTTTCTTTTCTATTCCCTTCCTTTCCCTTCCTTTATACTTACCTTTCCTTCCTTTCTTTTATACTTCCCCTTCCTTTATACTTTCCATTCCCTTATACTTTCCTTTCCATTCCTATTTTTAAACTTACCCATTCCTATCATTTATACTTTCTTATCCTTTCCAATATACTTACCTTTGCTTTCCTTTCTTTTATACTTTCCCTTTCCTTTTCTGTATACTTTCTTTTCCTTTACACTTTCATTTCAATTCCTATTTTTAAACTTAGCCTCTCCTTTCATTTATACTTCCCTTTCCTTTCCTTTCATACTTACCTTTGCTTTCCTTTCTTTTATAAATTCCCTTCTTTTATAATTCCCTTCCCTTTGCATTATACCTACATTCCCTTTCTGTTCTGTAACATTTTCCCTTAGACCTTCCTTTCCATTCCTTTTTTTTTTTTAACTTAACCTTTCCTTTCCTTTCTTATATACTTCCCTATCCTTACAATTCTACATACATTGACTTTCCTTCATACTTTGCTTTCCTTTCCATTATATCTACCTTTCCTTTCTTTTCTATTCCCTTCCTTTCCCTTCCTTTATACTTACCTTTCCTTCCTTTCTTTTATACTTCCCCTTCCTTTATACTTTCCATTCCCTTATACTTTCCTTTCCATTCCTATTTTTAAACTTACCCATTCCTATCATTTATACTTTCTTATCCTTTCCAATATACTTACCTTTGCTTTCCTTTCTTTTATACTTTCCCTTTCCTTTTCTGTATACTTTCTTTTCCTTTACACTTTCATTTCAATTCCTATTTTTAAACTTAGCCTCTCCTTTCATTTATACTTTCCTTTCCTTTCATACTTACCTTTGCTTTCCTATCTTTTATAAATTCCCTTCTTTAATAATTCCCTTCCCTTTGCATTATACCTACCTTCCCTTTTTGTTCTGTAACATTTTCCTTTAGACCTTCCTTTCCATTCCTTTTTTTTTTTAAATTAACCTTTCCTTTCCTTTTTTATATACTTCCCTATCCTTACAATTCTACATACATTTACTTTCCTTCATACTTTGCTTTCCTTTCCATTATATCTACCTTTCCTTTCTTTTCTATTCCCTTCCTTTCCCTTCCTTTATACTTACCTTTGCTTCCTTTCTTTTATACTTTCCCTTCCTTTATACTTTCCATTCCCTTATACTTTCCTTTCCATTCCTATTTTTAAACTTACCCATTCCTTTCATTTATACTTTCTTATCCTTTCCAATATACTTACCTTTGCTTTCCATTCTTTTATACTTTCCCTTCCTTTATACTTTCCTTTCTTTTATACTTTCCCTTCCTTTATACTTTCATTTTCTTTATACTTTCCTTTCCTTTATACTTTCCTTTTCTGTATACATTCCTTTCCTTTACACTTTCATTTCAATTCCTACTTTTAAACATAGCCTCTCCTTTCATTTATACTTCCCTTTCCTTTCCTTTCATACTTATCTTTGCTTTCCTTTCTTTTATAAATTCCCTTCTTTTATAATTCCCTTCCCTTTGCATTATACCTACCTTCCCTTTTTGTTCTGTAACATTTTCCTTTAGACCATCCTTTCCATTCCTTTTTTTTTTTAAAATTAACCTTTCCTTTCCTTTTTTATATACTTCCCTATCCTTACAATTCTACATACATTGACTTTCCTTTATACATTGCTTTCCTTTCCATTATATCTACCTTTCCTTTCTTTTCTATTCCCTTCCTTTCCCTTCCTTTATACTTACCTTTGCTTCCTTTCTTTTATACTATCCCTTCCTTTATACTCTCCATTCCCTTATACTTTCCTTTCCATTCCTATTTTTAAACTTACCCATTCCTTTCATTTATACTTTCTTATCCTTTCCAATATATTTACCTTTGCTTTCCATTCTTTTATACTTTCCCTTCCTTTATACTTTCCTTTATACTTTCCCTTCCTTTATACTTTCCTTTTCTTTATACTTTCCTTTCCTTTATACTTTCCGTTTCTGTATACTTTCCTTTCCTTTACACTTCCATTTCAATTCCTATTTTTAAACTTAGCCTCTCCTTTCATTTATACTTCCCTTTCCTTTCCTTTCATACTTACCTTTGCTTTCCTTTCTTTTATAAATTCCCTTCTTTTATAATTCCCTTCCCTTTGCATTATACCTACATTCCCTTTCTGTTCTGTAACATTTTCCCTTAGACCTTCCTTTCCATTCCTTTTTTTTTTTTAACTTAACCTTTCCTTTCCTTTTTTATATACTTCCCTATCCTTACAATTCTACATACATTGACTTTCCTTCATACTTTGCTTTCCTTTCCATTATATCTACCTTTCCTTTCTTTTCTATTCCCTTCCTTTCCCTTCCTTTATACTTACCTTTCCTTCCTTTCTTTTATACTTCCCCTTCCTTTATACTTTCCATTCCCTTATACTTTCCTTTCCATTCCTATTTTTAAACTTACCCATTCCTATCATTTATACTTTCTTATCCTTTCCAATATACTTACCTTTGCTTTCCTTTCTTTTATACTTTCCCTTTCCTTTTCTGTATACTTTCTTTTCCTTTACACTTTCATTTCAATTCCTATTTTTAAACTTAGCCTCTCCTTTCATTTATACTTCCCTTTCCTTTCCTTTCATACTTACCTTTGCTTTCCTTTCTTTTATAAATTCCCTTCTTTTATAATTCCCTTCCCTTTGCATTATACCTACATTCCCTTTCTGTTCTGTAACATTTTCCCTTAGACCTTCCTTTCCATTCCTTTTTTTTTTTTAACTTAACCTTTCCTTTCCTTTTTTATATACTTCCCTATCCTTACAATTCTACATACATTGACTTTCCTTCATACTTTGCTTTCCTTTCCATTATATCTACCTTTCCTTTCTTTTCTATTCCCTTCCTTTCCCTTCCTTTATACTTACCTTTCCTTCCTTTCTTTTATACTTCCCCTTCCTTTATACTTTCCATTCCCTTATACTTTCCTTTCCATTCCTATTTTTAAACTTACCCATTCCTATCATTTATACTTTCTTATCCTTTCCAATATACTTACCTTTGCTTTCCTTTCTTTTATACTTTCCCTTTCCTTTTCTGTATACTTTCTTTTCCTTTACACTTTCATTTCAATTCCTATTTTTAAACTTAGCCTCTCCTTTCATTTATACTTTCCTTTCCTTTCAAACTTACCTTTGCTTTCCTATCTTTTATAAATTCCCTTCTTTTATAATTCCCTTCCCTTTGCATTATACCTACCTTCCCTTTTTGTTCTGTAACATTTTCCTTTAGACCTTCCTTTCCATTCCTTTTTTTTTTTAAATTAACCTTTCCTTTCCTTTTTTATATACTTCCCTATCCTTACAATTCTACATACATTGACTTTCCTTCATACTTTGCTTTCCTTTCCATTATATCTACCTTTCCTTTCTTTTCTATTCCCTTCCTTTCCCTTCCTTTATACTTACCTTTCCTTCCTTTCTTTTATACTTCCCCTTCCTTTATACTTTCCATTCCCTTATACTTTCCTTTCCATTCCTATTTTTAAACTTACCCATTCCTATCATTTATACTTTCTTATCCTTTCCAATATACTTACCTTTGCTTTCCTTTCTTTTATACTTTCCCTTTCCTTTTCTGTATACTTTCTTTTCCTTTACACTTTCATTTCAATTCCTATTTTTAAACTTAGCCTCTCCTTTCATTTATACTTTCCTTTCCTTTCAAACTTACCTTTGCTTTCCTATCTTTTATAAATTCCCTTCTTTTATAATTCCCTTCCCTTTGCATTATACCTACCTTCCCTTTTTGTTCTGTAACATTTTCCTTTAGACCTTCCTTTCCATTCCTTTTTTTTTTTAAATTAACCTTTCCTTTCCTTTTTTATATACTTCCCTATCCTTACAATTCTACATACATTGACTTTCCTTCATACTTTGCTTTCCTTTCCATTATATCTACCTTTCCTTTCTTTTCTATTCCCTTCCTTTCCCTTCCTTTATACTTACCTTTGCTTCCTTTCTTTTATACTTTCCCTTCCTTTATACTTTCCATTCCCTTATACTTTCCTTTCCATTCCTATTTTTAAACTTACCCATTCCTTTCATTTATACTTTCTTATCCTTTCCAATATACTTACCTTTGCTTTCCTTTCTTTTATACTTTCCCTTCCTTTATACTTTCCTTTTCTTTATACTTTCCTTTCCTTTATACTTTCCTTTTCTGTATACTTTCCTTTCCTTTACACTTTCATTTCAATTCCTATTTTTAAACTTAGCCTTTCCTTTCATTTTTACTTTCCTTTCCTTTCCTTTCATACTTACCTTTGCTTTCCTTTCTTTTATAAATTCCCTTCTTTTATAATTCCCTTCCCTTTGCATTATACCTACATTCCCTTTCTGTTCTGTAACATTTTCCTTTAGACCTTCCTTTACATTCCTTTTTTATTTTAAATTAACCTTTCCTTTCCATTTTTATATACTTCCCTATCCTTACAATTCTACATACATTGACTTTCCTTTATACATTGCTTTCCTTTCCATTATATCTACCTTTCCTTTCTTTTCTATTCCCTTCCTTTCCCTTCCTTTATACTTACCTTTGCTTCCTTTATTTTATACTTTCCCTTCCTTTATACTTTCCATTCCCTTATACTTTCCTTTCCATTCCTATTTTTAAACTTACCCATTCCTTTCATTTATACTTTCTTATCCTTTCCAATATACTTACCTTTGCTTTCCTTTCTTTTATACTTTCCCTTCCTTTATACTTTCCTTTTCTTTATACTTTCCTTTCCTTTATACTTTTCTGTATACTTTCCTTTCCTTTACACTTTCATTTCAATTCCTATTTTTACACTTAGCCTCTCCTTTCATTTATACTTTCCTTTCCTTTCCTTTCATACTTACCTTTGCTTTCCTTTCTTTTATAAATTCCCTTCTTTTATAATTCCCGTCCCTTTGCATTATACCTACATTCCCTTTCTGTTCTGTAACATTTTCCTTTAGACCTTCCTATCCATTCCTTTTTTTTTCTTAAATTAACCTTTCCTTTCCTTTCTTATATACTTCCCTATCCTTACAATTCTACATACATTGACTTTCCTTTATACATTGCTTTCCTTTCCATTATATCTACCTTTCCTTTCTTTTCTATTCCCTTCCTTTCCCTTCCTTTATACTTACCTTTTCTTCCTTTCTTTTATACTTTCCCTTCCTTTATACTTTCCATTCCCTTATACTTTCCTTTCCATTCCAATTTTTAAACTTACCCATTCCTATCATTTATACTTTCTTATCCTTTCCAATATAATTACCTTTGATTTCCTTTCTTTTATACTTTCCCTTCCTTTATACTTTCCTTTTCTTTATACTTTCCTTTCCTTTATACTTTCCTTTCCTTTCCTTTACACTTTCATTTCAATTCCTATTTTTAAACTTACTCTTTCCTTTCTTTATACTTTCCGTTCATACTTACCTTTGCTTTCCTTTCTTTTATAAATTCCCTTCTTTTATAATTCCCTTCCCTTTGCATTATACCTACATTCCCTTTCTGTTCTGTAACATTTTCCTTTAGACCTTCCTTTCCATTCCTTTTTTTTTTTTTAAATTAACCTTTCCTTTCCTTTTTTATATACTTCCCTATCCTTACAATTCTACATACATTGACTTTCCTTTATACATTGCTTTCCTTTCCATTATATGTATTTTTCCTTTCTTTTCTATTCCCTTCCTTTCCCTTCCTTTATACTTACCTTTGGTTCCTTTCTTTTATACTTTCCCTTCCTTTATACCTTCCATTCCCTTATACTTTCCTTTCCATTCCTATTTTTAAACTTATCCATTCCTTTCATTTATACTTTCTTATCCTTTCCAATATACTTACCTTTGCTTTCCTTTCTTTTATACTTTCCGTTCCTTTATACTTTCCTTTTCTTTATACTTTCCCTTCCTTTATACTTTCCTTTTCTGTATACTTTCCTTTCCTTTACACTTTCATTTCAATTCCTATTTTTAAACTTAGCCTTTCCTTTCATTTATACTTTCCGTTCATACTTACCTTTGCTTTCCTTTCTTTTATAAATTCCCTTCTTTAATAATTCCTTTCCCTTTGCATTATACCTACATTCCCTTTCTGTTCTGTAACATTTTCCTTTAGACTTTCGTTTGCATTCCTTTTTTTTTTTAAAATTAACCTTTCCTTTCCTTTTTTATAATTCCCTATCCTTACAATTCTACATACATTGACTTTCCTTTATACATTGCTTTCCTTTCCATTATATCTACCTTTCCTTTCTTTTCTATTCCCTTCCTTTCCCTTCCTTTATACTTACCTTTGCTTCCTTTCTTTTATACTTTCCCTTCCTTTATACTTTCCATTCCCTTATACTTTCCTTTCCATTCCTATTTTTAAACTTACCCATTCCTTTCATTTATACTTTCTTATCCTTTCCAATATACTTACCTTTGCTTTCCATTCTTTTATACTTTCCCTTCCTTTATACTTTCCTTTCTTTTATACTTTCCCTTCCTTTATACTTTCATTTTCTTTATACTTTCCTTTCCTTTATACTTTCCTTTTCTGTATACATTCCTTTCCTTTACACTTTCATTTCAATTCCTATTTTTAAACATAGCCTCTCCTTTCATTTATACTTCCCTTTCCTTTCCTTTCATACTTATCTTTGCTTTCCTTTCTTTTATAAATTCCCTTCTTTTATAATTCCCTTCCCTTTGCATTATACCTACCTTCCCTTTTTGTTCTGTAACATTTTCCTTTAGACCATCCTTACCATTCCTTTTTTTTTTTTAAATTAACCTTTCCTTTCCTTTTTTATATACTTCCCTATCCTTACAATTCTACACACATTGACTTTCCTTTATACATTGCTTTCCTTTCTATTATATCTACCTTTCCTTTCTTTTCTATTCCCTTCCTTTCCCTTCCTTTATACTTACCTTTGCTTCCTTTCTTTTATACTATCCCTTCCTTTATACTCTCCATTCCCTTATACTTTCCTTTCCATTCCTATTTTTAAACTTACCCATTCCTTTCATTTATACATTCTTATCCTTTCCAATATATTTACCTTTGCTTTCCATTCTTTTATACTTTCCCTTCCTTTATACTTTCCTTTTCTTTATACTTTCCCTTCCTTTATACTTTCCTTTTCTTTATACTTTCCTTTCCTTTATAATTTCCTTTTCTGTATACTTTCCTTTCCTTTACACTTCCATTTCAATTCCTATTTTTAAACTTAGCCTCTCCTTTCATTTATACTTCCCTTTCCTTTCCTTTCATACTTACCTTTGCTTTCCTTTCTTTTATAAATTCCCTTCTTTTATAATTCCCTTCCCTTTGCATTATACCTACATTCCCTTTCTGTTCTGTAACATTTTCCCTTAGACCTTCCTTTCCATTCCTTTTTTTTTTTTAAATTAACCTTTCCTTTCCTTTTTTATATACTTCCCTATCCTTACAATTCTACATACATTGACTTTCCTTCATACTTTGCTTTCCTTTCCATTATATCTACCTTTCCTTTCTTTTCTATTCCCTTCCTTTCCCTTCCTTTATACTTACCTTTGCTTCCTTTCTTTTATACTTCCCCTTCCTTTATACTTTCCATTCCCTTATACTTTCCTTTCCATTCCTATTTTTAAACTTACCCATTCCTATCATTTATACTTTCTTATCCTTTCCAATATACTTACCTTTGCTTTCCTTTCTTTTATACTTTCCCTTTCCTTTTCTGTATACTTTCTTTTCATTTACACTTTCATTTCAATTCCTATTTTTAAACTTAGCCTCTCCTTTCATTTATACTTTCCTTTCCTTTCATACTTACCTTTGCTTTCCTATCTTTTATAAATTCCCTTCTTTTATAATTCCCTTCCCTTTGCATTATACCTACCTTCCCTTTTTGTTCTGTAACATTTTCCTTTAGACCTTCCTTTCCATTCCTTTTTTTTTTTAAATTAACCTTTCCTTTCCTTTTTTATGTACTTCCCTATCCTTACAATTCTACATACATTGACTTTCCTTCATACTTTGCTTTCCTTTCCATTATATCTACCTTTCCTTTCTTTTCTATTCCCTTCCTTTCCCTTCCTTTATACTTACCTTTGCTTCCTTTCTTTTATACTTTCCCTTCCTTTATACTTTCCATTCCCTTATACTTTCCTTTCCATTCCTATTTTTAAACTTACCCATTCCTTTCATTTATACTTTCTTATCCTTTCCAATATACTTACCTTTGCTTTCCTTTCTTTTATACTTTCCCTTCCTTTATACTTTCCTTTTCTTTATACTTTCCTTTCCTTTATACTTTCCTTTTCTGTATACTTTCCTTTCCTTTACACTTTCATTTCAATTCCTATTTTTAAACTTAGCCTTTCCTTTCATTTATACTTTCCTTTCCTTTCCTTTCATACTTACCTTTGCTTTCCTTTCTTTTATAAATTCCCTTCTTTTATAATTCCCTTCCCTTTGCATTATACCTACATTCCCTTTCTGTTCTGTAACATTTTCCTTTAGACCTTCCTTTCCATTCCTTTTTTATTTTAAATTAACCTTTCCTTTCCATTTTTATATATTTCCCTATCCTTACAATTCTACATACATTGACTTTCCTTTATACATTGCTTTCCTTTCCATTATATCTACCTTTCCTTTCTTTTCTATTCCCTTCCTTTCCCCTCCTTTATACTTACCTTTGCTTCCTTTCTTTTATACTTTCCCTTCCTTTATACTTTCCATTCCCTTATACTTTCCTTTCCATTCCTATTTTTAAACTTACCCATTCCTTTCATTTATACTTTCTTATCCTTTCCAATATACTTACCTTTGCTTTCCTTTCTTTTATACTTTCCCTTCCTTTATACTTTCCTTTTCTTTATACTTTCCTTTATACTTTTCTGTATACTTTCCTTTCCTTTACACTTTCATTTCAATTCCTATTTTTAAACTTAGCCTCTCCTTTCATTTATACTTTCCTTTCCTTTCCTTTCATACTTACCTTTGCTTTCCTTTCTTTTATAAATTCCCTTCTTTTATAATTCCCTTCCCTTTGCATTATACCTACATTCCCTTTCTGTTCTGTAACATTTTCCTTTAGACCTTCCTATCCATTCCTTTTTTTTTCTTAAATTAACCTTTCCTTTCCTTTCTTATATACTTCCCTATCCTTACAATTCTACATACATTGACTTTCCTTTATACATTGCTTTCCTTTCCATTATATCTACCTTTCCTTTCTTTTCTATTCCCTTCCTTTCCCTTCCTTTATACTTACCTTTGCTTCCTTTCTTTTATACTTTCCCTTCCTTTATACTTTCCATTCCCTTATACTTTCCTTTCCATTCCTATTTTTAAACTTACCCATTCCTTTCATTTATACTTTCTTATCCTTTCCAATATACTTACCTTTGCTTTCCATTCTTTTATACTTTCCCTTCCTTTATACTTTCCTTTCTTTTATACTTTCCCTTCCTTTATACTTTCATTTTCTTTATACTTTCCTTTCCTTTATACTTTCCTTTTCTGTATACTTTCCTTTCCTTTACACTTTCATTTCAATTCCTATTTTTAAACATAGCCTCTCCTTTCATTTATACTTCCCTTTCCTTTCCTTTCATACTTATCTTTGCTTTCCTTTCTTTTATAAATTCCCTTCTTTTATAATTCCCTTCCCTTTGCATTATACCTACATTCCCTTTCTGTTCTGTAACATTTTCCCTTAGACCTTCATTTCCATTCCTTTTTTTTTTTTTAAATTAACCTTTCCTTTCCTTTTTTATATACTTCCCTATCCTTACAATTCTACATACATTGACTTTCCTTTCTACTTTGCTTTCCTTTCCATTATATCTACCTTTCCTTTCTTTTCTATTCCCTTCCTTTCCCTTCCTTTATACTTACCTTTTCTTCCTTTCTTTTATACTTTCCCTTCCTTTATACTTTCCATTCCCTTATACTTTCCTTTCCATTCCAATTTTTAAACTTACCCATTCATTTCATTTATACTTTCTTATCCTTTCCAATATAATTACCTTTGATTTTATTTCTTTTATACTTTCCCTTCCTTTATACTTTCCTTTTCTTTATACTTTCCTTTTCTTTATACTTTCCTTTCCTTTCCTTTACACTTTCATTTCAATTCCTATTTTTAAACTTACCCTTTCCTTTCTTTATACTTTCCGTTCATACTTACCTTTGCTTTCCTTTCTTTTATAAATTCCCTTCTTTTATAATTCCCTTCCCTTTGCATTATACCTACATTCCCTTTCTGTTCTGTAACATTTTCCTTTAGACCTTCCTTTCCATTCCTTTTTTTTTTTTTAAATTAACCTTTCCTTTCCTTTTTTATATACTTCCCTATCCTTACAATTCTACATACATTGACTTTCCTTTATACATTGCTTTCCTTTCCATTATATGTATTTTTCCTTTCTTTTCTATTCCCTTCCTTTCCCTTCCTTTATACTTACCTTTGCTTCCTTTCTTTTATACTTTCCCTTCCTTTATACCTTCCATTCCCTTATACTTTCCTTTCCATTCCTATTTTTAAACTTACCCATTCCTTTCATTTATACTTTCTTATCCTTTCCAATATACTTACCTTTGCTTTCCTTTCTTTTATACTTTCCGTTCCTTTATACTTTCCTTTTCTTTATACTTTCCCTTCCTTTATACTTTCCTTTTCTGTATACTTTCCTTTCCTTTACACTTTCATTTCAATTCCTATTTTTAAACTTAGCCTTTCCTTTCATTTATACTTTCCGTTCATACTTACCTTTGCTTTCCTTTCTTTTATAAATTCCCTTCTTTAATAATTCCTTTCCCTTTGCATTATACCTACATTCCCTTTCTGTTCTGTAACATTTTCCTTTAGACTTTCATTTGCATTCCTTTTTTTTTTTAAAATTAACCTTTCCTTTCCTTTTTTATAATTCCCTATCCTTACAATTCTACATACATTGACTTTCCTTTATACATTGCTTTCCTTTCCATTATATCTACCTTTCCTTTCTTTTCTATTCCCTTCCTTTCCCTTCCTTTATACTTACCTTTGCTTCCTTTCTTTTATACTTTCCCTTCCTTTACACTTTCCATTCCCTTATACTTTCCTTTCCATTCCTATTTTTAAACTTACCCATTCCTTTCATTTATACTTTCTTATCCTTTCCAATATACTTACCTTTGCTTTCCATTCTTTTATACTTTCCCTTCCTTTATACTTTCCTTTCTTTTATACTTTCCCTTCCTTTATACTTTCATTTTCTTTATACTTTCCTTTCCTTTATACTTTCCTTTTCTGTATACATTCCTTTCCTTTACACTTTCATTTCAATTCCTACTTTTAAACATAGCCTCTCCTTTCATTTATACTTCCCTTTCCTTTCCTTTCATACTTATCTTTGCTTTCCTTTCTTTTATAAATTCCCTTCTTTTATAATTCCCTTCCCTTTGCATTATACCTACCTTCCCTTTTTGTTCTGTAACATTTTCCTTTAGACCATCCTTTCCATTCCTTTTTTTTTTTAAAATTAACCTTTCCTTTCCTTTTTTATATACTTCCCTATCCTTACAATTCTACATACATTGACTTTCCTTTATACATTGCTTTCCTTTCCATTATATCTACCTTTCCTTTCTTTTCTATTCCCTTCCTTTCCCTTCCTTTATACTTACCTTTGCTTCCTTTCTTTTATACTATCCCTTCCTTTATACTCTCCATTCCCTTATACTTTCCTTTCCATTCCTATTTTTAAACTTACCCATTCCTTTCATTTATACTTTCTTATCCTTTCCAATATATTTACCTTTGCTTTCCATTCTTTTATACTTTCCCTTCCTTTATACTTTCCTTTTCTTTATACTTTCCCTTCCTTTATACTTTCCTTTTCTTTATACTTTCCTTTCCTTTATAATTTCCTTTTCTGTATACTTTCCTTTCCTTTACACTTCCATTTCAATTCCTATTTTTAAACTTAGCCTCTCCTTTCATTTATACTTCCCTTTCCTTTCCTTTCATACTTACCTTTGCTTTCCTTTCTTTTATAAATTCCCTTCTTTTATAATTCCCTTCCCTTTGCATTATACCTACATTCCCTTTCTGTTCTGTAACATTTTCCCTTAGACCTTCCTTTCCATTCCTTTTTTTTTTTTAAATTAACCTTTCCTTTCCTTTTTTATATACTTCCCTATCCTTACAATTCTACATACATTGACTTTCCTTCATACTTTGCTTTCCTTTCCATTATATCTACCTTTCCTTTCTTTTCTATTCCCTTCCTTTCCCTTCCTTTATACTTACCTTTCCTTCCTTTCTTTTATACTTCCCCTTCCTTTATACTTTCCATTCCCTTATACTTTCCTTTCCATTCCTATTTTTAAACTTACCCATTCCTATCATTTATACTTTCTTATCCTTTCCAATATACTTACCTTTGCTTTCCTTTCTTTTATACTTTCCCTTTCCTTTTCTGTATACTTTCTTTTCATTTACACTTTCATTTCAATTCCTATTTTTAAACTTAGCCTCTCCTTTCATTTATACTTTCCTTTCCTTTCATACTTACCTTTGCTTTCCTATCTTTTATAAATTCCCTTCTTTTATAATTCCCTTCCCTTTGCACTATACCTACCTTCCCTTTTTGTTCTGTAACATTTTCCTTTAGACCTTCCTTTCCATTCCTTTTTTTTTTTTAAATTAACCTTTCCTTTCCTTTTTTATATACTTCCCTATCCTTACAATTCTACATACATTGACTTTCCTTCATACTTTGCTTTCCTTTCCATTATATCTACCTTTCCTTTCTTTTCTATTCCCTTCCTTTCCCTTCCTTTATACTTACCTTTGCTTCCTTTCTTTTATACTTTCCCTTCCTTTATACTTTCCATTCCTTTATACTTTCCTTTCCATTCCTATTTTTAAACTTACCCATTCCTTTCATTTATACTTTCTTATCCTTTCCAATATACTTACCTTTGCTTTCCTTTCTTTTATACTTTCCCTTCCTTTATACTTTCCTTTTCTTTATACTTTCCTTTCCTTTATACTTTCCTTTTCTGTATACTTTCCTTTCCTTTACACTTTCATTTCAATTCCTATTTTTAAACTTAGCCTCTCCTTTCATTTATACTTTCCTTTCCTTTCATACTTACCTTTGCTTTCCTATCTTTTATAAATTCCCTTCTTTTATAATTCCCTTCCCTTTGCATTATACCTACCTTCCCTTTTTGTTCTGTAACATTTTCCTTTAGACCTTCCTTTCCATTCCTTTTTTTTTTTAAATTAACCTTTCCTTTCCTTTTTTATATACTTCCCTATCCTTACAATTCTACATACATTGACTTTCCTTCATACTTTGCTTTCCTTTCCATTATATCTACCTTTCCTTTCTTTTCTATTCCCTTCCTTTCCCTTCCTTTATACTTACCTTTGCTTCCTTTCTTTTATACTTTCCCTTCCTTTATACTTTCCATTCCCTTATACTTTCCTTTCCATTCCTATTTTTAAACTTACCCATTCCTTTCATTTATACTTTCTTATCCTTTCCAATATACTTACCTTTGCTTTCCTTTCTTTTATACTTTCCCTTCCTTTATACTTTCCTTTTCTTTATACTTTCCTTTCCTTTATACTTTCCTTTTCTGTATACTTTCCTTTCCTTTACACTTTCATTTCAATTCCTATTTTTAAACTTAGCCTTTCCTTTCATTTATACTTTCCTTTCCTTTCCTTTCATACTTACCTTTGCTTTCCTTTCTTTTATAAATTCCCTTCTTTTATAATTCCCTTCCCTTTGCATTATACCTACATTCCCTTTCTGTTCTGTAACATTTTCCTTTAGACCTTCCTTTCCATTCCTTTTTTATTTTAAATTAACCTTTCCTTTCCTTTTTTATAATTCCCTATCCTTACAATTCTACATACATTGACTTTCCTTTATACATTGCTTTCCTTTCCATTATATCTACCTTTCCTTTCTTTTCTATTCCCTTCCTTTCCCTTCCTTTATACTTACCTTTGCTTCCTTTCTTTTATACTTTCCCTTCCTTTATACTTTCCATTCCCTTATACTTTCCTTTCCATTCCTATTTTTAAACTTACCCATTCCTTTCATTTATACTTTCCTATCCTTTCCAATATACTTACCTTTGCTTTCCTTTCTTTTATACTTTCCCTTCCTTTATACTTTCCTTTTCTTTATACTTTCCTTTCCTTTATACTTTTCTGTATACTTTCCTTTCCTTTACACTTTCATTTCAATTCCTATTTTTAAACTTAGCCTCTCCTTTCATTTATACTTTCCTTTCCTTTCCTTTCATACTTACCTTTGCTTTCCTTTCTTTTATAAATTCCCTTCTTTTATAATTCCCTTCCCTTTGCATTATACCTACATTCCCTTTCTGTTCTGTAACATTTTCCTTTAGACCTTCCTATCCATTCCTTTTTTTTTCTTAAATTAACCTTTCCTTTCCTTTCTTATATACTTCCCTATCCTTACAATTCTACATATATTGACTTTCCTTTCTACTTTGCTTTCCTTTCCATTATATCTACCTTTCCTTTCTTTTCTATTCCCTTCCTTTCCCTTCCTTTATACTTACCTTTGCTTCCTTTCTTTTATACTTTCCCTTCCTTTATACTTTCCATTCCCTTATACTTTCCTTTCCATTCCAATTTTTAAACTTACCCATTCCTATCATTTATACTTTCTTATCCTTTCCAATATACTTACCTTTGCTTTCCTTTCTTTTATACTTTCCCTTTCCTTTTCTGTATACTTTCTTTTCCTTTACACTTTCATTTCAATTCCTATTTTTAAACTTAGACTTTCCTTTCATTTATACTTTCCTTTCCTTTCATACTTACCTTTGCTTTCCTATCTTTTATAAATTCCCTTCTTTAATAATTCCCTTCCCTTTGCATTATACCTACCTTCCCTTTTTGTTCTGTAACATTTTCCTTTAGACCATCCTTTCCATTCCTTTTTTTTTTTAAAATTAACCTTTCCTTTCCTTTTTTATATACTTCCCTATCCTTACAATTCTACATACATTGACTTTCCTTTATACATTGCTTTCCTTTCCATTATATCTACCTTTCCTTTCTTTTCTATTCCCTTCCTTTCCCTTCCTTTATACTTACCTTTGCTTCCTTTCTTTTATACTATCCCTTCCTTTATACTCTCCATTCCCTTATACTTTCCTTTCCATTCCTATTTTTAAACTTACCCATTCCTTTCATTTATACTTTCTTATCCTTTCCAATATATTTACCTTTGCTTTCCATTCTTTTATACTTTCCCTACCTTTATACTTTCCTTTTCTTTATACTTTCCCTTCCTTTATACTTTCCTTTTCTTTATACTTTCCTTTCCTTTATACTTTCCGTTTCTGTATACTTTCCTTTCCTTTACACTTCCATTTCAATTCCTATTTTTAAACTTAGCCTCTCCTTTCATTTATACTTCCCTTTCCTTTCCTTTCATACTTACCTTTGCTTTCCTTTCTTTTATAAATTCCCTTCTTTTATAATTCCCTTCCCTTTGCATTATACCTACATTCCCTTTCTGTTCTGTAACATTTTCCCTTAGACCTTCCTTTCCATTCCTTTTTTTTTTTTAACTTAACCTTTCCTTTCCTTTTTTATATACTTCCCTATCCTTACAATTCTACATACATTGACTTTCCTTCATACTTTGCTTTCCTTTCCATTATATCTACCTTTCCTTTCTTTTCTATTCCCTTCCTTTCCCTTCCTTTATACTTACCTTTCCTTCCTTTCTTTTATACTTCCCCTTCCTTTATACTTTCCATTCCCTTATACTTTCCTTTCCATTCCTATTTTTAAACTTACCCATTCCTATCATTTATACTTTCTTATCCTTTCCAATATACTTACCTTTGCTTTCCTTTCTTTTATACTTTCCCTTTCCTTTTCTGTATACTTTCTTTTCATTTACACTTTCATTTCAATTCCTATTTTTAAACTTAGCCTCTCCTTTCATTTATACTTTCCTTTCCTTTCATACTTACCTTTGCTTTCCTTTCTTTTATAAATTCCCTTCTTTTATAATTCCCTTCCCTTTGCACTATACCTACCTTCCCTTTTTGTTCTGTAACATTTTCCTTTAGACCTTCCTTTCCATTCCTTTTTTTTTTTAAATTAACCTTTCCTTTCCTTTCTTATATACTTCCCTATCCTTACAATTCTACATACATTGACTTTCCTTCATACTTTGCTTTCCTTTCCATTATATCTACCTTTCCTTTCTTTTCTATTCCCTTCCTTTCCCTTCCTTTATACTTACCTTTGCTTCCTTTCTTTTATACTTTCCCTTCCTTTATACTTTCCATTCCCTTATACTTTCCTTTCCATTCCTATTTTTAAACTTACCCATTCCTTTCATTTATACTTTCTTATCCTTTCCAATATACTTACCTTTGCTTTCCTTTCTTTTATACTTTCCCTTCCTTTATACTTTCCTTTTCTTTATACTTTCCTTTCCTTTATACTTTCCTTTTCTGTATACTTTCCTTTCCTTTACACTTTCATTTCAATTCCTATTTTTAAACTTAGCCTTTCCTTTCATTTATACTTTCCTTTCCTTTCCTTTCATACTTACCTTTGCTTTCCTTTCTTTTATAAATTCCCTTCTTTTATAATTCCCTTCCCTTTGCATTATACCTACATTCCCTTTCTGTTCTGTAACATTTTCCTTTAGACCTTCCTTTCCATTCCTTTTTTATTTTAAATTAACCTTTCCTTTCCATTTTTATATACTTCCCTATCCTTACAATTCTACATACATTGACTTTCCTTTATACATTGCTTTCCTTTCCATTATATCTACCTTTCCTTTCTTTTCTATTCCCTTCCTTTCCCTTCCTTTATACTTACCTTTGCTTCCTTTCTTTTATACTTTCCCTTCCTTTATACTTTCCATTCCCTTATACTTTCCTTTCCATTCCTATTTTTAAACTTACCCATTCCTTTCATTTATACTTTCTTATCCTTTCCAATATACTTACCTTTGCTTTCCTTTCTTTTATACTTTCCCTTCCTTTATACTTTCCTTTTCTTTATACTTTCCTTTCCTTTATACTTTTCTGTATACTTTCCTTTCCTTTACACTTTCATTTCAATTCCTATTTTTAAACTTAGACTTTCCTTTCATTTATACTTTCCTTTCCTTTCCTTTCATACTTACCTTTGCTTTCCTATCTTTTATAAATTCCCTTCTTTAATAATTCCCTTCCCTTTGCATTATACCTACCTTCCCTTTTTGTTCTGTAACATTTTCCTTTAGACCATCCTTTCCATTCCTTTTTTTTTTTAAAATTAACCTTTCCTTTCCTTTTTTATATACTTCCCTATCCTTACAATTCTACATACATTGACTTTCCTTTATACATTGCTTTCCTTTCCATTATATCTACCTTTCCTTTCTTTTCTATTCCCTTCCTTTCCCTTCCTTTATACTTACCTTTGCTTCCTTCCTTTTATACTATCCCTTCCTTTATACTCTCCATTCCCTTATACTTTCCTTTCCATTCCTATTTTTAAACTTACCCATTCCTTTCATTTATACTTTCTTATCCTTTCCAATATATTTACCTTTGCTTTCCATTCTTTTATACTTTCCCTTCCTTTATACTTTCCTTTTCTTTATACTTTCCCTTCCTTTATACTTTCCTTTTCTTTATACTTTCCTTTCCTTTATACTTTCCTTTTCTGTATACTTTCCTTTCCTTTACACTTCCATTTCAATTCCTATTTTTAAACTTAGCCTCTCCTTTCATTTATACTTCCCTTTCCTTTCCTTTCATACTTACCTTTGCTTTCCTTTCTTTTATAAATTCCCTTCTTTTATAATTCCCTTCCCTTTGCATTATACCTACATTCCCTTTCTGTTCTGTAACATTTTCCCTTAGACCTTCCTTTCCATTCCTTTTTTTTTTTTAACTTAACCTTTCCTTTCCTTTTTTATATACTTCCCTATCCTTACAATTCTACATACATTGACTTTCCTTCATACTTTGCTTTCCTTTCCATTATATCTACCTTTCCTTTCTTTTCTATTCCCTTCCTTTCCCTTCCTTTATACTTACCTTTCCTTCCTTTCTTTTATACTTCCCCTTCCTTTATACTTTCCATTCCCTTATACTTTCCTTTCCATTCCTATTTTTAAACTTACCCATTCCTATCATTTATACTTACTTATCCTTTCCAATATACTTACCTTTGCTTTCCTTTCTTTTATACTTTCCCTTTCCTTTTCTGTATACTTTCTTTTCATTTACACTTTCATTTCAATTCCTATTTTTAAACTTAGCCTCTCCTTTCATTTATACTTTCCTTTCCTTTCATACTTACCTTTGCTTTCCTATCTTTTATAAATTCCCTTCTTTTATAATTCCCTTCCCTTTGCATTATACCTACCTTCCCTTTTTGTTCTGTAACATTTTCCTTTAGACCTTCCTTTCCATTCCTTTTTTTTTTTAAATTAACCTTTCCTTTCCTTTTTTATATACTTCCCTATCCTTACAATTCTACATACATTGACTTTCCTTCATACTTTGCTTTCCTTTCCATTATATCTACCTTTCCTTTCTTTTCTATTCCCTTCCTTTCCCTTCCTTTATACTTACCTTTGCTTCCTTTCTTTTATACTTTCCCTTCCTTTATACTTTCCATTCCCTTATACTTTCCTTTCCATTCCTATTTTTAAACTTACCCATTCCTTTCATTTATACTTTCTTATCCTTTCCAATATACTTACCTTTGCTTTCCTTTCTTTTATACTTTCCCTTCCTTTATACTTTCCTTTTCTTTATACTTTCCTTTCCTTTATAGTTTCCTTTTCTGTATACTTTCCTTTCCTTTACACTTTCATTTCAATTCCTATTTTTAAACTTAGCCTTTCCTTTCATTTATACTTTCCTTTCCTTTCCTTTCATACTTACCTTTGCTTTCCTTTCTTTTATAAATTCCCTTCTTTTATAATTCCCTTCCCTTTGCATTATACCTACATTCCCTTTCTGTTCTGTAACATTTTCCTTTAGACCTTCCTTTCCATTCCTTTTTTATTTTAAATTAACCTTTCCTTTCCATTTTTATATACTTCCCTATCCTTACAATTCTACATACATTGACTTTCCTTTATACATTGCTTTCCTTTCCATTATATCTACCTTTCCTTTCTTTTCTATTCCCTTCCTTTCCCTTCCTTTATACTTACCTTTGCTTCCTTTCTTTTATACTTTCCCTTCCTTTATACTTTCCATTCCCTTATACTTTCCTTTCCATTCCTATTTTTAAACTTACCCATTCCTTTCATTTATACTTTCTTATCCTTTCCAATATACTTACCTTTGCTTTCCTTTCTTTTATAATTTCCCTTCCTTTATACTTTCCTTTTCTTTATACTTTCCTTTCCTTTATACTTTTCTGTATACTTTCCTTTCCTTTACACTTTCATTTCAATTCCTATTTTTAAACTTAGACTTTCCTTTCATTTATACTTTCCTTTCCTTTCCTTTCATACTTACCTTTGCTTTCCTTTCTTTTACAAATTCCCTTCTTTTATAATTCCCTTCCCTTTGCATTATACCTACATTCCCTTTCTGTTCTGTAACATTTTCCTTTAGACCTTCCTATCCATTCCTTTTTTTTTTTTTATATTAACCTTTCCTTTCCTTTCTTATATACTTCCCTATCCTTACAATTCTACATACATTGACTTTCCTTCATACTTTGCTTTGCTTTCCATTATATCTACCTTTCCTTTATTTTCTATTCCCTTCCTTTCCCTTCCTTTATACTTACCTTTGCTTCCTTTCTTTTATACTTTCCCTTCCTTTATACTTTCCATTCCCTTATACTTTCCTTTCCATTCCTATTTTTAAACTTACCCATTCCTATCATTTATACTTTCTTATCCTTTCCAATATACTTACCTTTGCTTTCCTTTCTTTTATAATTTCCCTTCCTTTATACTTTCCTTTTCTTTATACTTTCCTTTCCTTTATACTTTCCTTTTCTGTATACTTTCCTTTCCTTTACACTTTCATTTCAATTCCTATTTTTAAACTTAGCCTCTCCTTTCATTTATACTTTCCTTTCCTTTCATACTTACCTTTGCTTTCCTTTCTTTTATAAATTCCCTTCTTTTATAATTCCCTTCCCTTTGAATTATACCTACATTCCCTTTCTGTTCTGTAACATTTTCCCTTAGACCTTCCTTTCCATTCCTTTTTTATTTTAAATTAACCTTTCCTTTCCATTTTTATATACTTCACTATCCTTACAATTCTACATACATTGACTTTCCTTTATACATTGCTTTCCTTTCCATTATATCTACCTTTCCTTTCTTTTCTATTCCCTTCCTTTCCCTTCCTTTATACTTACATTTGCTTCCTTTATTTTATACTTTCCCTTCCTTTATACTTTCCATTCCCTTATACTTTCCTTTCCATTCCTATTTTTAAACTTACCCATTCCTTTCATTTATACTTTCTTATCCTTTCCAATATACTTACCTTTGCTTTCCTTTCTTTTATACTTTCCCTTCCTTTATACTTTCCTTTTCTTTATACTTTCCTTTCCTTTATACTTTTCTGTATACTTTCCTTTCCTTTACACTTTCATTTCAATTCCTATTTTTAAACTTAGCCTCTCCTTTCATTTATACTTTCCTTTCCTTTCCTTTCCTTTCATACTTACCTTTGCTTTCCTTTCTTTTATAAATTCCCTTCTTCTATAATTCCCTTCCCTTTGCATTATACCTACATCCCTTTCTGTTCTATAACATTTTCCTTTAGACCTTCCTATCCATTCCTTTTTTTTTTTTACATTAACCTTTCCTTTCCTTTCTTATATACTTCCCTATCCTTACAATTCTACATACATTGACTTTCCTTCATACTTTGCTTTCCTTTCCATTATATCTACCTTTCTTTTCTATTCCCTTCCTTTATACTTACCTTTGCTTCCTTTATTTTATACTTTCCCTTCCTTTATACTTTCCATTCCCTTATACTTTCCTTTCTATTCCTATTTTTAAAATTACCCATTCCTTTCATTTATACTTTCTTATCCTTTCCAATATACTTACCTTTGCTTTCCTTTCTTTTATACTTTCCCTTCCTTTATACTTTCCTTTTCTTTATACTTTCCCTTCCTTTGTACTTTCCTTTTCTTTATACTTTCCTTTCCTTTATACTTTCCTTTTCTGTATACTTTCCTTTCCTTTACACTTTCATTTCAATTCCTATTTTTAAACTTAGCCTTTCCTTTCATTTATACTTTCCTTTCCTTTCCTTTCATACTTACCTTTGCTTTCCTTTCTTTTATAAATTCCCTTCTTTTATAATTCCCTTCCCTTTGCATTATACCTACATTCCCTTTCTGTTCTGTAACATTTTCCTTTAGACCTTCCTTTCCATTCCTTTTTTATTTTAAATTAACCTTTCCTTTCCATTTTTATATACTTCCCTATCCTTACAATTCTACATACATTGACTTTCCTTTATACATTGCTTTCCTTTCCATTATATCTACCTTTCCTTTCTTTTCTATTCCCTTCCTTTCCCTTCCTTTATACTTACCTTTGCTTCCTTTCTTTTATACTTTCCCCTCCTTTATACTTTCCATTCCCTTATACTTTCCTTTCCATTCCTATTTTTAAACTTACCCATTCCTTTCATTTATACTTTCTTATCCTTTCCAATATACTTACCTTTGCTTTCCTTTCTTTTATACTTTCCCTTCCTTTATACTTTCCTTTTCTTTATACTTTCCTTTCCTTTATACTTTTCTGTATACTTTCCTTTCCTTTACACTTTCATTTCAATTCCTATTTTTAAACTTAGCCTCTCCTTTCATTTATACTTTCCTTCCCTTTCATACTTACCTTTGCTTTCCTTTCTTTTATAAATTCCCTTCTTTTATAATTCCCTTCCCTTTGCATTATACCTACATTCCCTTTCTGTTCTGTAACATTTTCCTTTAGACCTTCCTTTCCATTCCTTTTTTATTTTAAATTAACCTTTCCTTTCCATTTTTATATACTTCCCTATCCTTACAATTCTACATACATTGACTTTCCTTTATACATTGCTTTCCTTTCCATTATATCTACCTTTCCTTTCTTTTCTATTCCCTTCCTTTCCCTTCCTTTATACTTACCTTTGCTTCCTTTCTTTTATACTTTCCCTTCCTTTATACTTTCCATTCCCTTATACTTTCCTTTCCATTCCTATTTTTAAACTTACCCATTCCTTTCATTTATACTTTCTTATCCTTTCCAATATACTTACCTTTGCTTTCCTTTCTTTTATAATTTCCCTTCCTTTATACTTTCCTTTTCTTTATACTTTCCTTTCCTTTATACTTTTCTGTATACTTTCCTTTCCTTTACACTTTCATTTCAATTCCTATTTTTAAACTTAGACTTTCCTTTCATTTATACTTTCCTTTCCTTTCCTATCATACTTACCTTTGCTTTCCTATCTTTTATAAATTCCCTTCTTTAATAATTCCCTTCCCTTTGCATTATACCTACCTTCCCTTTTTGTTCTGTAACATTTTCCTTTAGACCATCCTTTCCATTCCTTTTTTTTTTTTAAATTAACCTTTCCTTTCCTTTTTTATATACTTCCCTATCCTTACAATTCTACATACATTGACTTTCCTTTATACATTGCTTTCCTTTCCATTATATCTACCTTTCCTTTCTTTTCTATTCCCTTCCTTTCCCTTCCTTTATACTTACCTTTGCTTCCTTCCTTTTATACTATCCCTTCCTTTATACTCTCCATTCCCTTATACTTTCCTTTCCATTCCTATTTTTAAACTTACCCATTCCTTTCATTTATACTTTCTTATCCTTTCCAATATATTTACCTTTGCTTTCCATTCTTTTATACTTTCCCTTCCTTTATACTTTCCTTTTCTTTATACTTTCCCTTCCTTTATACTTTCCTTTTCTTTATACTTTCCTTTCCTTTATACTTTCCGTTTCTGTATACTTTCCTTTCCTTTACACTTCCATTTCAATTCCTATTTTTAAACTTAGCCTCTCCTTTCATTTATACTTCCCTTTCCTTTCCTTTCATACTTACCTTTGCTTTCCTTTCTTTTATAAATTCCCTTCTTTTATAATTCCCTTCCCTTTGCATTATACCTACATTCCCTTTCTGTTCTGTAACATTTTCCCTTAGACCTTCCTTTCCATTCCTTTTTTTTTTTTAAATTAACCTTTCCTTTCCTTTTTTATATACTTCCCTATCCTTACAATTCTACATACATTGACTTTCCTTCATACTTTGCTTTCCTTTCCATTATATCTACCTTTCCTTTCTTTTCTATTCCCTTCCTTTCCCTTCCTTTATACTTACCTTTCCTTCCTTTCTTTTATACTTCCCCTTCCTTTATACTTTCCATTCCCTTATACTTTCCTTTCCATTCCTATTTTTAAACTTACCCATTCCTATCATTTATACTTACTTATCCTTTCCAATATACTTACCTTTGCTTTCCTTTCTTTTATACTTTCCCTTCCTTTATACTTTCATTTTCTTTATACTTTCCCTTCCTTTATACTTTCCTTTTCTTTATACTTTCCTTTCCTTTATACTTTTCTGTATACTTTCCTTTCCTTTACACTTTCATTTCAATTCCTATTTTTAAACCTAGCCTCTCCTTTCATTTATACTTTCCTTTCCTTTCCTTTCATACTTACCTTTGCTTTCCTTTCTTTTATAAATTCCCTTCTTTTATAATTCCCTTCCCTTTGCATTATACCTACATTCCCTTTCTGTTCTGTAACATTTTCCTTTAGACCTTCCTATCCATTCCTTTTTTTTTTTTAAATTAACCTTTCCTTTCCTTTCTTATATACTTCCCTATCCTTACAATTCTACATACATTGACTTTCCTTCATACTTTGCTTTCCTTTCCATTATATCTACCTTTCCTTTCTTTTCTATTCCCTTCCTTTCCCTTCCTTTATACTTACCTTTGTTTTCTTTATTTTATACTTTCCCTTCCTTTATACTTTCCATTCCCTTATACTTTCCTTTCCATTCCTATTTTTAAAATTACCCATTCCTTTCATTTATACTTTCTTATCCTTTCCAATATACTTACCTTTGCTTTCCTTTCTTTTATACTTTCCCTTCCTTTATACTTTCATTTTCTTTATACTTTCCCTTCCTTTATACTTTCCTTTTCTTTATACTTTCCTTTCCTTTATACTTTTCTGTATACTTTCCTTTCCTTTACACTTTCATTTCAATTCCTATTTTTAAACATAGCCTCTCCTTTCATTTATACTTTCCATTCTTTTCCTTTCATACTTACCTTTGCTTTCCTTTCTTTTACAAATTCCCTTCTTTTATAATTCCCTTCCCTTTGCATTATACCTACATTCCCTTTCTGTTCTGTAACATTTTCCTTTAGACCTTCCTATCCATTCCTTTTTTTTTTTTTATATTAACCTTTCCTTTCCTTTCTTATATACTTCCCTATCCTTACAATTCTACATACATTGACTTTCCTTCATACTTTGCTTTGCTTTCCATTATATCTACCTTTCCTTTCTTTTCTATTCCCTTCCTTTCCCTTCCTTTATACTTACCTTTGCTTCCTTTCTTTTATACTTTCCCTTCCTTTATACTTTCCATTCCCTTATACTTTCCTTTCCATTCCTATTTTTAAACTTACCCATTCCTATCATTTATACTTTCTTATCCTTTCCAATATACTTACCTTTGCTTTCCTTTCTTTTATAATTTCCCTTCCTTTATACTTTCCTTTTCTTTATACTTTCCTTTCCTTTATACTTTCCTTTTCTGTATACTTTCCTTTCCTTTACACTTTCATTTCAATTCCTATTTTTAAACTTAGCCTCTCCTTTCATTTATACTTTCCTTTCCTTTCATACTTACCTTTGCTTTCCTTTCTTTTATAAATTCCCTTCTTTTATAATTCCCTTCCCTTTGAATTATACCTACATTCCCTTTCTGTTCTGTAACATTTTCCCTTAGACCTTCCTTTCCATTCCTTTTTTATTTTAAATTAACCTTTCCTTTCCATTTTTATATACTTCACTATCCTTACAATTCTACATACATTGACTTTCCTTTATACATTGCTTTCCTTTCCATTATATCTACCTTTCCTTTCTTTTCTATTCCCTTCCTTTCCCTTCCTTTATACTTACATTTGCTTCCTTTATTTTATACTTTCCCTTCCTTTATACTTTCCATTCCCTTATACTTTCCTTTCCATTCCTATTTTTAAACTTACCCATTCCTTTCATTTATACTTTCTTATCCTTTCCAATATACTTACCTTTGCTTTCCTTTCTTTTATACTTTCCCTTCCTTTATACTTTCCTTTTCTTTATACTTTCCTTTCCTTTATACTTTTCTGTATACTTTCCTTTCCTTTACACTTTCATTTCAATTCCTATTTTTAAACTTAGCCTCTCCTTTCATTTATACTTTCCTTTCCTTTCCTTTCCTTTCATACTTACCTTTGCTTTCCTTTCTTTTATAAATTCCCTTCTTCTATAATTCCCTTCCCTTTGCATTATACCTACATCCCTTTCTGTTCTATAACATTTTCCTTTAGACCTTCCTATCCATTCCTTTTTTTTTTTTAAATTAACCTTTCCTTTCCTTTCTTATATACTTCCCTATCCTTACAATTCTACATACATTGACTTTCCTTCATACTTTGCTTTCCTTTCCATTATATCTACCTTTCTTTTCTATTCCCTTCCTTTATACTTACCTTTGCTTCCTTTATTTTATACTTTCCCTTCCTTTATACTTTCCATTCCCTTATACTTTCCTTTCTATTCCTATTTTTAAAATTACCCATTCCTTTCATTTATACTTTCTTATCCTTTCCAATATACTTACCTTTGCTTTCCTTTCTTTTATACTTTCCCTTCCTTTATACTTTCCTTTTCTTTATACTTTCCCTTCCTTTGTACTTTCCTTTTCTTTATACTTTCCTTTCCTTTATACTTTCCTTTTCTGTATACTTTCCTTTCCTTTACACTTTCATTTCAATTCCTATTTTTAAACTTAGCCTCTCCTTTCATTTATACTTCCCTTTCCTTTCATACTTACCTTTGCTTTCCTTTCTTTTATAAATTCCCTTCTTTTATAATTCCCTTCCCTTTGCATTATACCTACATTCCCTTTCTGTTCTGTAACATTTTCCTTTAGACCTTCCTATCCATTCCTTTTTTTTTTTTAAATTAACCTTTCCTTTCCTTTCTTATATACTTCCCTATCCTTACAATTCTACATACATTGACTTTCCTTCATACTTTGCTTTCCTTTCCATTATATCTACCTTTCCTTTCTTCTCTATTCCCTTCCTTTCCCTTCCTTTATACTTACCTTTGCTTCCTTTATTTTATACTTTCCCTTCCTTTATACTTTCCATTCCCTTATACTTTCCTTTCCACTCCTATTTTTAAAATTACCCATTCCTTTCATTTATACTTTCTTATCCTTTCCAATATACTTACCTTTGCTTTCCTTTCTTTTATACTTTCCCTTCCTTTATACTTTCCTTTTCTTTATACTTTCCCTTCCTTTATACTTTCCTTTTCTTTATACTTTCCTTTCCTTTATACTTTCCTTTTCTGTATACTTTCCTTTCCTTTACACTTTCATTTCAATTCCTATTTTTAAACTTAGCCTTTCCTTTCATTTATACTTTCCTTTCCTTTCCTTTCATACTTACCTTTGCTTTCCTTTCTTTTATAAATTCCCTTCTTTTATAATTCCCTTCCCTTTGCATTATACCTACATTCCCTTTCTGTTCTGTAACATTTTCCTTTAGACCTTCCTTTCCATTCCTTTTTTATTTTAAATTAACCTTTCCTTTCCATTTTTATATACTTCCCTATCCTTACAATTCTACATACATTGACTTTCCTTTATACATTGCTTTCCTTTCCATTATATCTACCTTTCCTTTCTTTTCTATTCCCTTCCTTTCCCTTCCTTTATACTTACCTTTGCTTCCTTTCTTTTATACTTTCCCCTCCTTTATACTTTCCATTCCCTTATACTTTCCTTTCCATTCCTATTTTTAAACTTACCCATTCCTTTCATTTATACTTTCTTATCCTTTCCAATATACTTACCTTTGCTTTCCTTTCTTTTATACTTTCCCTTCCTTTATACTTTCCTTTTCTTTATACTTTCCTTTCCTTTATACTTTTCTGTATACTTTCCTTTCCTTTACACTTTCATTTCAATTCCTATTTTTAAACTTAGCCTCTCCTTTCATTTATACTTCCCTTTCCTTTCATACTTACCTTTGCTTTCCTTTCTTTTATAAATTCCCTTCTTTTATAATTCCCTTCCCTTTGCATTATACCTACATTCCCTTTCTGTTCTGTAACATTTTCCTTTAGACCTTCCTATCCATTCCTTTTTTTTTTTTAAATTAACCTTTCCTTTCCTTTCTTATATACTTCCCTATCCTTACAATTCTACATACATTGACTTTCCTTCATACTTTGCTTTCCTTTCCATTATATCTACCTTTCCTTTCTTCTCTATTCCCTTCCTTTCCCTTCCTTTATACTTACCTTTGCTTCCTTTATTTTATACTTTCCCTTCCTTTATACTTTCCATTCCCTTATACTTTCCTTTCCACTCCTATTTTTAAAATTACCCATTCCTTTCATTTATACTTTCTTATCCTTTCCAATATACTTACCTTTGCTTTCCTTTCTTTTATACTTTCCCTTCCTTTATACTTTCCTTTTCTTTATACTTTCCCTTCCTTTATACTTTCCTTTTCTTTATACTTTCCTTTCCTTTATACTTTCCTTTTCTGTATACTTTCCTTTCCTTTACACTTTCATTTCAATTCCTATTTTTAAACTTAGCCTCTCCTTTCATTTATACTTTCCTTTCCTTTCATACTTACCTTTGCTTTCCTTTCTTTTATAAATTCCCTTCTTTTATAATTCCCTTCCCTTTGAATTATACCTACATTCCCTTTCTGTTCTGTAACATTTTCCCTTAGACCTTCCTTTCCATTCCTTTTTTATTTTAAATTAACCTTTCCTTTCCATTTTTATATACTTCACTATCCTTACAATTCTACATACATTGACTTTCCTTTATACATTGCTTTCCTTTCCATTATATCTACCTTTCCTTTCTTTTCTATTCCCTTCCTTTCCCTTCCTTTATACTTACATTTGCTTCCTTTATTTTATACTTTCCCTTCCTTTATACTTTCCATTCCCTTATACTTTCCTTTCCATTCCTATTTTTAAACTTACCCATTCCTTTCATTTATACTTTCTTATCCTTTCCAATATACTTACCTTTGCTTTCCTTTCTTTTATACTTTCCCTTCCTTTATACTTTCCTTTTCTTTATACTTTCCTTTCCTTTATACTTTTCTGTATACTTTCCTTTCCTTTACACTTTCATTTCAATTCCTATTTTTAAACTTAGCCTCTCCTTTCATTTATACTTTCCTTTCCTTTCCTTTCCTTTCATACTTACCTTTGCTTTCCTTTCTTTTATAAATTCCCTTCTTCTATAATTCCCTTCCCTTTGCATTATACCTACATTCCCTTTCTGTTCTATAACATTTTCCTTTAGACCTTCCTATCCATTCCTTTTTTTTTTTTAAATTAACCTTTCCTTTCCTTTCTTATATACTTCCCTATCCTTACAATTCTACATACATTGACTTTCCTTCATACTTTGCTTTCCTTTCCATTATATCTACCTTTCTTTTCTATTCCCTTCCTTAATACTTACCTTTGCTTCCTTTATTTTATACTTTCCCTTCCTTTATACTTTCCATTCCCTTATACTTTCCTTTCTATTCCTATTTTTAAAATTACCCATTCCTTTCATTTATACTTTCTTATCCTTTCAAATATACTTACCTTTGCTTTCCTTTCTTTTATACTTTCCCTTCCTTTATACTTTCCTTTTCTTTATACTTTCCCTTCCTTTGTACTTTCCTTTTCTTTATACTTTCCTTTCCTTTATACTTTCCTTTTCTGTATACTTTCCTTTCCTTTACACTTTCATTTCAATTCCTATTTTTAAACTTAGCCTCTCCTTTCATTTATACTTCCCTTTCCTTTCATACTTACCTTTGCTTTCCTTTCTTTTATAAATTCCCTTCTTTTATAATTCCCTTCCCTTTGCATTATACCTACATTCCCTTTCTGTTCTGTAACATTTTCCTTTAGACCTTCCTATCCATTCCTTTTTTTTTTTTAAATTAACCTTTCCTTTCCTTTCTTATATACTTCCCTATCCTTACAATTCTACATACATTGACTTTCCTTCATACTTTGCTTTCCTTTCCATTATATCTACCTTTCCTTTCTTCTCTATTCCCTTCCTTTCCCTTCCTTTATACTTACCTTTGCTTCCTTTATTTTATACTTTCCCTTCCTTTATACTTTCCATTCCCTTATACTTTCCTTTCCACTCCTATTTTTAAAATTACCCATTCCTTTCATTTATACTTTCTTATCC
The DNA here is from genome assembly GCF_054131305.1 of Coturnix japonica. Classification (NCBI taxonomy): domain Eukaryota; kingdom Metazoa; phylum Chordata; class Aves; order Galliformes; family Phasianidae; genus Coturnix; species Coturnix japonica. Next base: position 84,903 of record NW_028188993.1, read on the forward strand.
TTTCCAATATACTTACCTTTGCTTTCCTTTCTTTTATACTTTCCCTTCCTTTATACTTTCCTTTTCTTTATACTTTCCTTTCCTTTATACTTTTCTGTATACTTTCCTTTCCTTTACACTTTCATTTCAATTCCTATTTTTAAACATAGCCTCTCCTTTCATTTATACTTTCCATTCTTTTCCTTTCATACTTACCTTTGCTTTCCTTTCTTTTATAAATTCCCTTCTTTTATAATTCCCTTCCCTTTGCATTATACCTACATTCCCTTTCTGTTCTATAACATTTTCCTTTAGACCTTCCTATCCATTCCTTTTTTTTTTTTAAATTAACCTTTCCTTTCCTTTCTTATATACTTCCCTATCCTTACAATTCTACATACATTGACTTTCCTTCATACTTTGCTTTCCTTTCCATTATATCTACCTTTCTTTTCTATTCCCTTCCTTTATACTTACCTTTGCTTCCTTTATTTTATACTTTCCCTTCCTTTATACTTTCCATTCCCTTATACTTTCCTTTCTATTCCTATTTTTAAAATTACCCATTCCTTTCATTTATACTTTCTTATCCTTTCCAATATACTTACCTTTGCTTTCCTTTCTTTTATACTTTCCCTTCCTTTATACTTTCCTTTTCTTTATACTTTCCCTTCCTTTGTACTTTCCTTTTCTTTATACTTTCCTTTCCTTTATACTTTCCTTTTCTGTATACTTTCCTTTCCTTTACACTTTCATTTCAATTCCTATTTTTAAACTTAGCCTCTCCTTTCATTTATACTTCCCTTTCCTTTCATACTTACCTTTGCTTTCCTTTCTTTTATAAATTCCCTTCTTTTATAATTCCCTTCCCTTTGCATTATACCTACATTCCCTTTCTGTTCTGTAACATTTTCCTTTAGACCTTCCTATCCATTCCTTTTTTTTTTTTAAATTAACCTTTCCTTTCCTTTCTTATATACTTCCCTATCCTTACAATTCTACATACATTGACTTTCCTTCATACTTTGCTTTCCTTTCCATTATATCTACCTTTCCTTTCTTCTCTATTCCCTTCCTTTCCCTTCCTTTATACTTACCTTTGCTTCCTTTATTTTATACTTTCCCTTCCTTTATACTTTCCATTCCCTTATACTTTCCTTTCCACTCCTATTTTTAAAATTACCCATTCCTTTCATTTATACTTTCTTATCCTTTCCAATATACTTACCTTTGCTTTCCTTTCTTTTATACTTTCCCTTCCTTTATACTTTCCTTTTCTTTATACTTTCCTTTCCTTTATACTTTTCTGTATACTTTCCTTTCCTTTACACTTTCATTTCAATTCCTATTTTTAAACATAGCCTCTCCTTTCATTTATACTTTCCATTCTTTTCCTTTCATACTTACCTTTGCTTTCCTTTCTTTTATAAATTCCCTTCTTTTATAATTCCCTTCCCTTTGCATTATACCTACATTCCCTTTCTGTTCTGTAACATTTTCCTTTAGACCTTCCTATCCATTCCTTTTTTTTTTTTTATATTAACCTTTCCTTTCCTTTCTTATATACTTCCCTATCCTTACAATTCTACATACATTGACTTTCCTTCATACTTTGCTTTGCTTTCCATTATATCTACCTTTCCTTTCTTTTCTATTCCCTTCCTTTCCCTTCCTTTATACTTACCTTTGCTTCCTTTCTTTTATACTTTCCCTTCCTTTATACTTTCCATTCCCTTATACTTTCCTTTCCATTCCTATTTTTAAACTTACCCATTCCTATCATTTATACTTTCTTATCCTTTCCAATATACTTACCTTTGCTTTCCTTTCTTTTATAATTTCCCTTCCTTTATACTTTCCTTTTCTTTATACTTTCCTTTCCTTTATACTTTCCTTTTCTGTATACTTTCCTTTCCTTTACACTTTCATTTCAATTCCTATTTTTAAACTTAGCCTCTCCTTTCATTTATACTTTCCTTTCCTTTCATACTTACCTTTGCTTTCCTTTCTTTTATAAATTCCCTTCTTTTATAATTCCCTTCCCTTTGAATTATACCTACATTCCCTTTCTGTTCTGTAACATTTTCCCTTAGACCTTCCTTTCCATTCCTTTTTTATTTTAAATTAACCTTTCCTTTCCATTTTTATATACTTCACTATCCTTACAATTCTACATACATTGACTTTCCTTTATACATTGCTTTCCTTTCCATTATATCTACCTTTCCTTTCTTCTCTATTCCCTTCCTTTCCCTTCCTTTATACTTACCTTTGCTTCCTTTCTTTTATACTTTCCCTTCCTTTATACTTTCCATTCCCTTATACTTTTCTTTCCATTCCTATTTTTAAACTTACCCATTCCTTTCATTTATACTTTCTTATCCTTTCCAATATACTTACCTTTGCTTTCCTTTCTTTTATAATTTCCCTTCCTTTATACTTTCCTTTTCTTTATACTTTCCTTTCCTTTATACTTTCATTTTCTGTATACTTTCCTTTCCTTTACACTTTCATTTCAATTCCTATTTTTAAACTTAGCCTCCCCTTTCATTTATACTTTCCTTTCCTTTCATACTTACCTTTGCTTTCCTTTCTTTTATAAATTCCCTTCTTTTATAATTCCCTTCCCTTTGAATTATACCTACATTCCCTTTCTGTTCTGTAACATTTTCCCTTAGACCTTCCTTTCCATTCCTTTTTTATTTTAAATTAACCTTTCCTTTCCATTTTTATATACTTCACTATCCTTACAATTCTACATACATTGACTTTCCTTTATACATTGCTTTCCTTTCCATTATATCTACCTTTCCTTTCTTTTCTATTCCCTTCCTTTCCCTTCCTTTATACTTACATTTGCTTCCTTTATTTTATACTTTCCCTTCCTTTATACTTTCCATTCCCTTATACTTTCCTTTCCATTCCTATTTTTAAACTTACCCATTCCTTTCATTTATACTTTCTTATCCTTTCCAATATACTTACCTTTGCTTTCCTTTCTTTTATACTTTCCCTTCCTTTATACTTTCCTTTTCTTTATACTTTCCTTTCCTTTATACTTTTCTGTATACTTTCCTTTCCTTTACACTTTCATTTCAATTCCTATTTTTAAACTTAGCCTCTCCTTTCATTTATACTTTCCTTTCCTTTCCTTTCCTTTCATACTTACCTTTGCTTTCCTTTCTTTTATAAATTCCCTTCTTTTATAATTCCCTTCCCTTTGCATTATACCTACATTCCCTTTCTGTTCTATAACATTTTCCTTTAGACCTTCCTATCCATTCCTTTTTTTTTTTTAAATTAACCTTTCCTTTCCTTTCTTATATACTTCCCTATCCTTACAATTCTACATACATTGACTTTCCTTCATACTTTGCTTTCCTTTCCATTATATCTACCTTTCTTTTCTATTCCCTTCCTTTATACTTACCTTTGCTTCCTTTCTTTTATACTTTCCCTTCCTTTATACTTTCCATTCCCTTATACTTTCCTTTCCATTCCTATTTTTAAACTTACCCATTCCTATCATTTATACTTTCTTATCCTTTCCAATATACTTACCTTTGCTTTCCTTTCTTTTATAATTTCCCTTCCTTTATACTTTCCTTTTCTTTATACTTTCCTTTCCTTTATACTTTCCTTTTCTGTATACTTTCCTTTCCTTTACACTTTCATTTCAATTCCTATTTTTAAACTTAGCCTCTCCTTTCATTTATACTTTCCTTTCCTTTCATACTTACCTTTGCTTTCCTTTCTTTTATAAATTCCCTTCTTTTATAATTCCCTTCCCTTTGAATTATACCTACATTCCCTTTCTGTTCTGTAACATTTTCCCTTAGACCTTCCTTTCCATTCCTTTTTTATTTTAAATTAACCTTTTCTTTCCATTTTTATATACTTCACTATCCTTACAATTCTACATACATTGACTTTCCTTTATACATTGCTTTCCTTTCCATTATATCTACCTTTCCTTTCTTTTCTATTCCCTTCCTTTCCCTTCCTTTATACTTACATTTGCTTCCTTTATTTTATACTTTCCCTTCCTTTATACTTTCCATTCCCTTATACTTTCCTTTCCATTCCTATTTTTAAACTTACCCATTCCTTTCATTTATACTTTCTTATCCTTTCCAATATACTTACCTTTGCTTTCCTTTCTTTTATACTTTCCCTTCCTTTATACTTTCCTTTTCTTTATACTTTCCTTTCCTTTATACTTTTCTGTATACTTTCCTTTCCTTTACACTTTCATTTCAATTCCTATTTTTAAACTTAGCCTCTCCTTTCATTTATACTTTCCTTTCCTTTCCTTTCATACTTACCTTTGCTTTCCTTTCTTTTATAAATTCCCTTCTTCTATAATTCCCTTCCCTTTGCATTATACCTACATTCCCTTTCTGTTCTATAACATTTTCCTTTAGACCTTCCTATCCATTCCTTTTTTTTTTTTAAATTAACCTTTCCTTTCCTTTCTTATATACTTCCCTATCCTTACAATTCTACATACATTGACTTTCCTTCATACTTTGCTTTCCTTTCCATTATATCTACCTTTCTTTTCTATTCCCTTCCTTTATACTTACCTTTGCTTCCTTTATTTTATACTTTCCCTTCCTTTATACTTTCCATTCCCTTATACTTTCCTTTCTATTCCTATTTTTAAAATTACCCATTCCTTTCATTTATACTTTCTTATCCTTTCCAATATACTTACCTTTGCTTTCCTTTCTTTTATACTTTCCCTTCCTTTATACTTTCCTTTTCTTTATACTTTCCCTTCCTTTGTACTTTCCTTTTCTTTATACTTTCCTTTCCTTTATACTTTCCTTTTCTGTATACTTTCCTTTCCTTTACACTTTCATTTCAATTCCTATTTTTAAACTTAGCCTCTCCTTTCATTTATACTTCCCTTTCCTTTCATACTTACCTTTGCTTTCCTTTCTTTTATAAATTCCCTTCTTTTATAATTCCCTTCCCTTTGCATTATACCTACATTCCCTTTCTGTTCTGTAACATTTTCCTTTAGACCTTCCTATCCATTCCTTTTTTTTTTTTAAATTAACCTTTCCTTTCCTTTCTTATATACTTCCCTATCCTTACAATTCTACATACATTGACTTTCCTTCATACTTTGCTTTCCTTTCCATTATATCTACCTTTCCTTTCTTCTCTATTCCCTTCCTTTCCCTTCCTTTATACTTACCTTTGCTTCCTTTATTTTATACTTTCCCTTCCTTTATACTTTCCATTCCCTTATACTTTCCTTTCCACTCCTATTTTTAAACTTACCCATTCCTTTCATTTATACTTTCTTATCCTTTCCAATATACTTACCTTTGCTTTCCTTTCTTTTATACTTTCCCTTCCTTTATACTTTCCTTTTCTTTATACTTTCCCTTCCTTTATACTTTCCTTTTCTTTATACTTTCCTTTCCTTTATACTTTCCTTTTCTGTATACTTTCCTTTCCTTTACACTTTCATTTCAATTCCTATTTTTAAACTTAGCCTCTCCTTTCATTTATACTTTCCTTTCCTTTCATACTTACCTTTGCTTTCCTTTCTTTTATAAATTCCCTTCTTTTATAATTCCCTTCCCTTTGAATTATACCTACATTCCCTTTCTGTTCTGTAACATTTTCCCTTAGACCTTCCTTTCCATTCCTTTTTTATTTTAAATTAACCTTTCCTTTCCATTTTTATATACTTCACTATCCTTACAATTCTACATACATTGACTTTCCTTTATACATTGCTTTCCTTTCCATTATATCTACCTTTCCTTTCTTTTCTATTCCCTTCCTTTCCCTTCCTTTATACTTACATTTGCTTCCTTTATTTTATACTTTCCCTTCCTTTATACTTTCCATTCCCTTATACTTTCCTTTCCATTCCTATTTTTAAACTTACCCATTCCTTTCATTTATACTTTCTTATCCTTTCCAATATACTTACCTTTGCTTTCCTTTCTTTTATACTTTCCCTTCCTTTATACTTTCCTTTTCTTTATACTTTCCTTTCCTTTATACTTTTCTGTATACTTTCCTTTCCTTTACACTTTCATTTCAATTCCTATTTTTAAACTTAGCCTCTCCTTTCATTTATACTTTCCTTTCCTTTCCTTTCCTTTCATACTTACCTTTGCTTTCCTTTCTTTTATAAATTCCCTTCTTCTATAATTCCCTTCCCTTTGCATTATACCTACATTCCCTTTCTGTTCTATAACATTTTCCTTTAGACCTTCCTATCCATTCCTTTTTTTTTTTTAAATTAACCTTTCCTTTCCTTTCTTATATACTTCCCTATCCTTACAATTCTACATACATTGACTTTCCTTCATACTTTGCTTTCCTTTCCATTATATCTACCTTTCTTTTCTATTCCCTTCCTTTATACTTACCTTTGCTTCCTTTATTTTATACTTTCCCTTCCTTTATACTTTCCATTCCCTTATACTTTCCTTTCTATTCCTATTTTTAAAATTACCCATTCCTTTCATTTATACTTTCTTATCCTTTCCAATATACTTACCTTTGCTTTTCTTTCTTTTATACTTTCCCTTCCTTTATACTTTCCTTTTCTTTATACTTTCCCTTCCTTTGTACTTTCCTTTTCTTTATACTTTCCTTTCCTTTATACTTTCCTTTTCTGTATACTTTCCTTTCCTTTACACTTTCATTTCAATTCCTATTTTTAAACTTAGCCTCTCCTTTCATTTATACTTCCCTTTCCTTTCATACTTACCTTTGCTTTCCTTTCTTTTATAAATTCCCTTCTTTTATAATTCCCTTCCCTTTGCATTATACCTACATTCCCTTTCTGTTCTGTAACATTTTCCTTTAGACCTTCCTATCCATTCCTTTTTTTTTTTTTAAATTAACCTTTCCTTTCCTTTCTTATATACTTCCCTATCCTTACAATTCTACATACATTGACTTTCCTTCATACTTTGCTTTCCTTTCCATTATATCTACCTTTCCTTTCTTTTCTATTCCCTTCCTTTCCCTTCCTTTATACTTACCTTTGCTTCCTTTATTTTATACTTTCCATTCCTTTATACTTTCCATTCCCTTATACTTTCCTGTCCATTCCTATTTTTAAAATTACCCATTCCTTTCATTTATACTTTCTTATCCTTTCCAATATACTTACCTTTGCTTTCCTTTCTTTTATAATTTCCCTTCCTTTATACTTTCCTTTTCTTTATACTTTCCTTTCCTTTATACTTTCCTTTTCTGTATACTTTCCTTTCCTTTACACTTTCATTTCAATTCCTATTTTTAAACTTAGCCTCTCCTTTCATTTATACTTTCCTTTCCTTTCATACTTACCTTTGCTTTCCTTTCTTTTATAAATTCCCTTCTTTTATAATTCCCTTCCCTTTGAATTATACCTACATTCCCTTTCTGTTCTGTAACATTTTCCCTTAGACCTTCCTTTCCATTCCTTTTTTATTTTAAATTAACCTTTTCTTTCCATTTTTATATACTTCACTATCCTTACAATTCTACATACATTGACTTTCCTTTATACATTGCTTTCCTTTCCATTATATCTACCTTTCCTTTCTTTTCTATTCCCTTCCTTTCCCTTCCTTTATACTTACATTTGCTTCCTTTATTTTATACTTTCCCTTCCTTTATACTTTCCATTCCCTTATACTTTCCTTTCCATTCCTATTTTTAAACTTACCCATTCCTTTCATTTATACTTTCTTATCCTTTCCAATATACTTACCTTTGCTTTCCTTTCTTTTATACTTTCCCTTCCTTTATACTTTCCTTTTCTTTATACTTTCCTTTCCTTTATACTTTTCTGTATACTTTCCTTTCCTTTACACTTTCATTTCAATTCCTATTTTTAAACTTAGCCTCTCCTTTCATTTATACTTTCCTTTCCTTTCCTTTCATACTTACCTTTGCTTTCCTTTCTTTTATAAATTCCCTTCTTCTATAATTCCCTTCCCTTTGCATTATACCTACATTCCCTTTCTGTTCTATAACATTTTCCTTTAGACCTTCCTATCCATTCCTTTTTTTTTTTTAAATTAACCTTTCCTTTCCTTTCTTATATACTTCCCTATCCTTACAATTCTACATACATTGACTTTCCTTCATACTTTGCTTTCCTTTCCATTATATCTACCTTTCTTTTCTATTCCCTTCCTTTATACTTACCTTTGCTTCCTTTATTTTATACTTTCCCTTCCTTTATACTTTCCATTCCCTTATACTTTCCTTTCTATTCCTATTTTTAAAATTACCCATTCCTTTCATTTATACTTTCTTATCCTTTCCAATATACTTACCTTTGCTTTCCTTTCTTTTATACTTTCCCTTCCTTTATACTTTCCTTTTCTTTATACTTTCCCTTCCTTTGTACTTTCCTTTTCTTTATACTTTCCTTTCCTTTATACTTTCCTTTTCTGTATACTTTCCTTTCCTTTACACTTTCATTTCAATTCCTATTTTTAAACTTAGCCTCTCCTTTCATTTATACTTCCCTTTCCTTTCATACTTACCTTTGCTTTCCTTTCTTTTATAAATTCCCTTCTTTTATAATTCCCTTCCCTTTGCATTATACCTACATTCCCTTTCTGTTCTGTAACATTTTCCTTTAGACCTTCCTATCCATTCCTTTTTTTTTTTTAAATTAACCTTTCCTTTCCTTTCTTATATACTTCCCTATCCTTACAATTCTACATACATTGACTTTCCTTCATACTTTGCTTTCCTTTCCATTATATCTACCTTTCCTTTCTTCTCTATTCCCTTCCTTTCCCTTCCTTTATACTTACCTTTGCTTCCTTTATTTTATACTTTCCCTTCCTTTATACTTTCCATTCCCTTATACTTTCCTTTCCACTCCTATTTTTAAAATTACCCATTCCTTTCATTTATACTTTCTTATCCTTTCCAATATACTTACCTTTGCTTTCCTTTCTTTTATACTTTCCCTTCCTTTATACTTTCCTTTTCTTTATACTTTCCCTTCCTTTATACTTTCCTTTTCTTTATACTTTCCTTTCCTTTATACTTTCCTTTTCTGTATACTTTCCTTTCCTTTACACTTTCATTTCAATTCCTATTTTTAAACTTAGCCTCTCCTTTCATTTATACTTTCCTTTCCTTTCATACTTACCTTTGCTTTCCTTTCTTTTATAAATTCCCTTCTTTTATAATTCCCTTCCCTTTGCATTATACCTACATTCCCTTTCTGTTCTGTAACATTTTCCTTTAGACCTTCCTATCCATTCCTTTTTTTTTTTTAAATTAACCTTTCCTTTCCTTTCTTATATACTTCCCTATCCTTACAATTCTACATACATTGACTTTCCTTCATACTTTGCTTTCCTTTCCATTATATCTACCTTTCCTTTCTTTTCTATTCCCTTCCTTTCCCTTCCTTTATACTTACCTTTGCTTCCTTTATTTTATACTTTCCATTCCTTTATACTTTCCATTCCCTTATACTTTCCTGTCCATTCCTATTTTAAAACTACCCATTCCTTTCATTTATACTTTCTTATCCTTTCCAATATACTTACCTTTGCTTTCCTTTCTTTTATAATTTCCCTTCCTTTATACTTTCCTTTTCTTTATACTTTCCTTTCCTTTATACTTTCCTTTTCTGTATACTTTCCTTTCCTTTACACTTTCATTTCAATTCCTATTTTTAAACTTAGCCTCTCCTTTCATTTATACTTTCCTTTCCTTTCATACTTACCTTTGCTTTCCTTTCTTTTATAAATTCCCTTCTTTTATAATTCCCTTCACTTTGCATTATACCTACATTCCCTTTCTGTTCTGTAACATTTTCCCTTAGACCTTCCTTTCCATTCCTTTTTTATTTTAAATTAACCTTTCCTTTCCATTTTTATATACTTCACTATCCTTACAATTCTACATACATTGACTTTCCTTTATACATTGCTTTCCTTTCCATTATATCTACCTTTCCTTTCTTTTCTATTCCCTTCCTTTCCCTTCCTTTATACTTACATTTGCTTCCTTTATTTTATACTTTCCCTTCCTTTATACTTTCCATTCCCTTATACTTTCCTTTCCATTCCTATTTTTAAACTTACCCATTCCTTTCATTTATACTTTCTTATCCTTTCCAATATACTTACCTTTGCTTTCCTTTCTTTTATACTTTCCCTTCCTTTATACTTTCCTTTTCTTTATACTTTCCTTTCCTTTATACTTTTCTGTATACTTTCCTTTCCTTTACACTTTCATTTCAATTCCTATTTTTAAACTTAGCCTCTCCTTTCATTTATACTTTCCTTTCCTTTCCTTTCCTTTCATACTTACCTTTGCTTTCCTTTCTTTTATAAATTCCCTTCTTCTATAATTCCCTTCCCTTTGCATTATACCTACATTCCCTTTCTGTTCTATAACATTTTCCTTTAGACCTTCCTATCCATTCCTTTTTTTTTTTTAAATTAACCTTTCCTTTCCTTTCTTATATACTTCCCTATCCTTACAATTCTACATACATTGACTTTCCTTCATACTTTGCTTTCCTTTCCATTATATCTACCTTTCTTTTCTATTCCCTTCCTTTATACTTACCTTTGCTTCCTTTATTTTATACTTTCCCTTCCTTTATACTTTCCATTCCCTTATACTTTCCTTTCTATTCCTATTTTTAAAATTACCCATTCCTTTCATTTATACTTTCTTATCCTTTCCAATATACTTACCTTTGCTTTCCTTTCTTTTATACTTTCCCTTCCTTTATACTTTCCTTTTCTTTATACTTTCCCTTCCTTTGTACTTTCCTTTTCTTTATACTTTCCTTTCCTTTATACTTTCCTTTTCTGTATACTTTCCTTTCCTTTACACTTTCATTTCAATTCCTATTTTTAAACTTAGCCTCTCCTTTCATTTATACTTCCCTTTCCTTTCATACTTACCTTTGCTTTCCTTTCTTTTATAAATTCCCTTCTTTTATAATTCCCTTCCCTTTGCATTATACCTACATTCCCTTTCTGTTCTGTAACATTTTCCTTTAGACCTTCCTATCCATTCCTTTTTTTTTTTTAAATTAACCTTTCCTTTCCTTTCTTATATACTTCCCTATCCTTACAATTCTACATACATTGACTTTCCTTCATACTTTGCTTTCCTTTCCATTATATCTACCTTTCCTTTCTTCTCTATTCCCTTCCTTTCCCTTCCTTTATACTTACCTTTGCTTCCTTTATTTTATACTTTCCCTTCCTTTATACTTTCCATTCCCTTATACTTTCCTTTCCACTCCTATTTTTAAACTTACCCATTCCTTTCATTTATACTTTCTTATCCTTTCCAATATACTTACCTTTGCTTTCCTTTCTTTTATACTTTCCCTTCCTTTATACTTTCCTTTTCTTTATACTTTCCCTTCCTTTATACTTTCCTTTTCTTTATACTTTCCTTTCCTTTATACTTTCCTTTTCTGTATACTTTCCTTTCCTTTACACTTTCATTTCAATTCCTATTTTTAAACTTAGCCTCTCCTTTCATTTATACTTTCCTTTCCTTTCATACTTACATTTGCTTTCCTTTCTTTTATAAATTCCCTTCTTTTATAATTCCCTTCCCTTTGCATTATACCTACATTCCCTTTCTGTTCTGTAACATTTTCCTTTAGACCTTCCTATCCATTCCTTTTTTTTTTTTTAAATTAACCTTTCCTTTCCTTTCTTATATACTTCCCTATCCTTACAATTCTACATACATTGACTTTCCTTCATACTTTGCTTTCCTTTCCATTATATCTACCTTTCCTTTCTTTTCTATTCCCTTCCTTTCCCTTCCTTTATACTTACCTTTGCTTCCTTTATTTTATACTTTCCATTCCTTTATACTTTCCATTCCCTTATACTTTCCTGTCCATTCCTATTTTTAAAATTACCCATTCCTTTCATTTATACTTTCTTATCCTTTCCAATATACTTACCTTTGCTTTCCTTTCTTTTATACTTTCCCTTCCTTTATACTTTCCTTTTCTTTATACTTTCCTTTCCTTTATACTTTCCTTTTCTGTATACTTTCTTTCCTTTACACTTTCATTTCAATTCCTATTTTTAAACTTAGCCTCTCCTTTCATTTATACTTTCCTTTCCTTTCATACTTACCTTTGCTTTCCTTTCTTTTATAAATTCCCTTCTTTTATAATTCACTTCCCTTTGCATTATACCTACATTCCCTTTCTGTTCTGTAACATTTTCCTTTCGACCTTCCTATCCATTCCTTTTTTTTTTTTAAATTAACCTTTCCTTTCCTTTCTTATATACTTCCCTATCCTTACAATTCTACATACATTGACTTTCCTTCATACTTTGCTTTCCTTTCCATTATATCTACCTTTCCTTTCTTTTCTATTCCCTTCCTTTCCCTTCCTTTATACTTACCTTTGCTTCCTTTATTTTATACTTTCCCTTCCTTTATACTTTCCATTCCCTTATACTTTCCTTTCCATTCCTATTTTTAAAATTACCCATTCCTTTCATTTATACTTTCTTATCCTTTCCAATATACTTACCTTTGCTTTCCTTTCTTTTATACTTTCCCTTCCTTTATACTTTCATTTTCTTTATAGTTTCCCTTCCTTTATACTTTCCTTTTCTTTATACTTTCCTTTCCTTTATACTTTCCTTTTCTGTATACTTTCATTTCCTTTACACTTTCATTTCAATTCCTATTTTTAAACTTAGCCTTCCTTTCATTTATACTTTCCTTTCCTTTCCTTTCATACTTACCTTTTGCTTTCCTTTCTTTTATAAATTCCCTTCTTTTATAATTCCCTTCCCTTTGCATTATACCTACATTCCCTTTCTGTTCTGTAACATTTTCCTTTAGACCTTCCTTTCCATTCCTTTTTTTTTTTTAAATTAACCTTCCCTTTCCTTTTTTATATACTTTTCCCTATACTTACAATTCAACATACATTGATTTTCCTTTATACATTGCTTTCCTTTCCATTATATCTACCTTTCCTTTCTTTTCTATTCCCTTCCTTTCCCTTCCATTATACTTACCTTTGCTTCCTTTCTTTTATACTTTCCCTTCCTTTATACTTTCCATTCCCTTATACTTTCCTTTCCATTCCTATTTTTAAACTTACCCATTCCTTTCATTTATACTTTCTTATCTTTTCCAATATACTTACCTTTGCTTTCCTTTCTTTTATACTTTCCCTTCCTTTATACTTTCCTTTTCTTTATACTTTCCTTTCCTTTATACTTTCCTTTTCTGTATACTTTCCTTTCCTTTACACTTTCATTTCAATTCCTATTTTTAAACTTAGCCTCTCCTTTCATTTATACTTTCCTTTCCTTTCATACTTACCTTTGCTTTCCTTTCTTTTATAAATTCCCTTCTTTTATAATTCCCTTCACTTTGCATTATACCTACATTCCCTTTCTATTCTGTAACATTTTCCTTTAGACCTTCCTTTGCATTCCTTTTTTTTTTTAACTTAACCTTTCCTTTTTTATATACTTCCTTATCCTTACAATTCTACATACATTGACTTTCCTTTATACTTTGCTTTCCTATCCATTATATCTTCCTTTCCTTTCTTTTCTATTCCCTTCCTTTCCCTTCCATTACATTTACCTTTGCTTCCTTTATTTTATACTTTCCCTTACTTTATACTTTCCATTCCCTTATACTTTCCATTCCTATTTTTAAACTTACCCATTCCTTTCATTTATACTTTCTTATCCTTTCCAATATACTTACCTTTGCTTTCCTTTCTTTTATACTTTCCCTTCCTTTATACTTTCCTTTTCTTTATACTTTCCTTTCCTTTATACTTTCCTTTTCTGTATACTTTCCTTTCCTTTACACTTTCATTTCAATTCCTATTTTTAAACTTAGCCTCTCCTTTCATTTATACTTTCTTATCTATTCCTTTCATACTTACCTTTTCTTTCCTTTCTTTTATAAATTCCCTTCTTTTATAATTCCCTTCCCTTTGCATTATACCTACATTCCCTTTCTGTTCTGTAACATTTTCCTTTAGACCTTCCTATCCATTCCTTTTTTTTTTTTAAATTAACCTTTCCTTTCCTTTTTTATATACTTCCCTATCCTTACAATTCTACATACATTGACTTTCCTTTATACATTGCTTTCCTTTCCATTATATCTACCTTTCCTTTCTTTTCTATTCCCTTCCTTTCCCTTCCTTTATACTTACCTTTGCTTCCTTTCTTTTATACTTTCCCTTCTTTTATACTCTCCATTCCCTTATACTTTCCTTTCCATTCCTATTTTTAAACTTACCCATTCCTTTCATTTATACTTTCTTATCCTTTCCAATATACTTACCATTGCTTTCCTTTCTTTTATACTTTCCCTTTCTTTATACTTTCCTTTTCTTTATACTTTCCTTTATACTTTCCTTTTCTGTATACTTTCCTTTCCTGTACACTTTCATTTCAATTCCTGTTTTTAAACTTAGCCTCTCCTTTCATTTATACTTTCCTTTCCTTTCATACTTACCTTTGCTTTCCTTTCTTTTATAAATTCCCTTCTTTTATAATTCCCTTCCCTTTGCATTATACCTACATTCCCTTTCTGTTCTGTAACATTTTCCTTTAGACCTTCCTTTCCATTCCTTTTTTTTTTTTTTAATTAACCTTTCCTTTCCTTTTTTATATACTTCCCTATCCTTACAATTCTACATACATTGACTTTCCTTTATACTTTGCTTTCCTTTCCATTATATCTACCTTTCCTTTCTTTTCTATTCCCTTCCTTTCCCTTCCTTTATACTTACCTTTGCTTCCTTTCTTTTATACTTTCCCTTCCTTTATACTTTCCATTCCCTTATACTTTCCTTTCCATTCCTATTTTTAAACTTACCCATTCCTTTCATTTATACTTTCTTATCCTTTCCAATATAATTACCTTTGATTTCCTTTCTTTTATACTTTCCCTTCCTTTATACTTTCCTTTTCTTTATACTTTCCTTTCCTTTATACTTTCCTTTCCTTTCCTTTACACTTTCATTTCAATTCCTATTTTTAAACTTACCCTTTCCTTTCTTTATACTTTCCGTTCATACTTACCTTTTCTTTCCTTTCTTTTATAAATTCCCTTCTTTTATAATTCCCTTCCCTTTGCATTATACCTACATTCCCTTTCTGTTCTGTAACATTTTCCTTTAGACCTTCCTATCCATTCCTTTTTTTTTTTTAAATTAACCTTTCCTTTCCTTTCTTATATACTTCCCTATCCTTACAATTCTACATACATTGACTTTCCTTCATACTTTGCTTTCCTTTCCATTATATCTACCTTTCCTTTCTTCTCTATTCCCTTCCTTTCCCTTCCTTTATACTTACCTTTGCTTCCTTTATTTTATACTTTCCCTTCCTTTATACTTTCCATTCCCTTATACTTTCCTTTCCACTCCTATTTTTAAAATTACCCATTCCTTTCATTTATACTTTCTTATCCTTTCCAATATACTTACCTTTGCTTTCCTTTCTTTTATACTTTCCCTTCCTTTATACTTTCCTTTTCTTTATACTTTCCCTTCCTTTATACTTTCCTTTTCTTTATACTTTCCTTTCCTTTATACTTTCCTTTTCTGTATACTTTCCTTTCCTTTACACTTTCATTTCAATTCCTATTTTTAAACTTAGCCTCTCCTTTCATTTATACTTTCCTTTCCTTTCATACTTACCTTTGCTTTCCTTTCTTTTATAAATTCCCTTCTTTTATAATTCCCTTCCCTTTGCATTATACCTACATTCCCTTTCTGTTCTGTAACATTTTCCTTTAGACCTTCCTATCCATTCCTTTTTTTTTTTTTAAATTAACCTTTCCTTTCCTTTCTTATATACTTCCCTATCCTTACAATTCTACATACATTGACTTTCCTTCATACTTTGCTTTCCTTTCCATTATATCTACCTTTCCTTTCTTTTCTATTCCCTTCCTTTCCCTTCCTTTATACTTACCTTTGCTTCCTTTATTTTATACTTTCCATTCCTTTATACTTTCCATTCCCTTATACTTTCCTGTCCATTCCTATTTTTAAAATTACCCATTCCTTTCATTTATACTTTCTTATCCTTTCCAATATACTTACCTTTGCTTTCCTTTCTTTTATACTTTCCCTTCCTTTATACTTTCCTTTTCTTTATACTTTCCTTTCCTTTATACTTTCCTTTTCTGTATACTTTCTTTCCTTTACACTTTCATTTCAATTCCTATTTTTAAACTTAGCCTCTCCTTTCATTTATACTTTCCTTTCCTTTCATACTTACCTTTGCTTTCCTTTCTTTTATAAATTCCCTTCTTTTATAATTCACTTCCCTTTGCATTATACCTACATTCCCTTTCTGTTCTGTAACATTTTCCTTTCGACCTTCCTATCCATTCCTTTTTTTTTTTTAAATTAACCTTTCCTTTCCTTTCTTATATACTTCCCTATCCTTACAATTCTACATACATTGACTTTCCTTCATACTTTGCTTTCCTTTCCATTATATCTACCTTTCCTTTCTTTTCTATTCCCTTCCTTTCCCTTCCTTTATACTTACCTTTGCTTCCTTTATTTTATACTTTCCCTTCCTTTATACTTTCCATTCCCTTATACTTTCCTTTCCATTCCTATTTTTAAAATTACCCATTCCTTTCATTTATACTTTCTTATCCTTTCCAATATACTTACCTTTGCTTTCCTTTCTTTTATACTTTCCCTTCCTTTATACTTTCATTTTCTTTATAGTTTCCCTTCCTTTATACTTTCCTTTTCTTTATACTTTCCTTTCCTTTATACTTTCCTTTTCTGTATACTTTCATTTCCTTTACACTTTCATTTCAATTCCTATTTTTAAACTTAGCCTTCCTTTCATTTATACTTTCCTTTCCTTTCCTTTCATACTTACCTTTTGCTTTCCTTTCTTTTATAAATTCCCTTCTTTTATAATTCCCTTCCCTTTGCATTATACCTACATTCCCTTTCTGTTCTGTAACATTTTCCTTTAGACCTTCCTTTCCATTCCTTTTTTTTTTTTAAATTAACCTTCCCTTTCCTTTTTTATATACTTTTCCCTATACTTACAATTCAACATACATTGATTTTCCTTTATACATTGCTTTCCTTTCCATTATATCTACCTTTCCTTTCTTTTCTATTCCCTTCCTTTCCCTTCCATTATACTTACCTTTGCTTCCTTTCTTTTATACTTTCCCTTCCTTTATACTTTCCATTCCCTTATACTTTCCTTTCCATTCCTATTTTTAAACTTACCCATTCCTTTCATTTATACTTTCTTATCTTTTCCAATATACTTACCTTTGCTTTCCTTTCTTTTATACTTTCCCTTCCTTTATACTTTCCTTTTCTTTATACTTTCCTTTCCTTTATACTTTCCTTTTCTGTATACTTTCCTTTCCTTTACACTTTCATTTCAATTCCTATTTTTAAACTTAGCCTCTCCTTTCATTTATACTTTCCTTTCCTTTCATACTTACCTTTGCTTTCCTTTCTTTTATAAATTCCCTTCTTTTATAATTCCCTTCACTTTGCATTATACCTACATTCCCTTTCTATTCTGTAACATTTTCCTTTAGACCTTCCTTTGCATTCCTTTTTTTTTTTAACTTAACCTTTCCTTTTTTATATACTTCCTTATCCTTACAATTCTACATACATTGACTTTCCTTTATACTTTGCTTTCCTATCCATTATATCTTCCTTTCCTTTCTTTTCTATTCCCTTCCTTTCCCTTCCATTACATTTACCTTTGCTTCCTTTATTTTATACTTTCCCTTCCTTTATACTTTCCATTCCCTTATACTTTCCATTCCTATTTTTAAACTTACCCATTCCTTTCATTTATACTTTCTTATCCTTTCCAATATACTTACCTTTGCTTTCCTTTCTTTTATACTTTCCCTTCCTTTATACTTTCCTTTTCTTTATACTTTCCTTTCCTTTATACTTTCCTTTTCTGTATACTTTCCTTTCCTTTACACTTTCATTTCAATTCCTATTTTTAAACTTAGCCTCTCCTTTCATTTATACTTTCTTATCCTTTCCTTTCATACTTACCTTTTCTTTCCTTTCTTTTATAAATTCCCTTCTTTTATAATTCCCTTCACTTTGCATTATACCTACATTCCCTTTCTGTTCTGTAACATTTTCCTTTAGACCTTCCTATCCATTCCTTTTTTTTTTTTAAATTAACCTTTCCTTTCCTTTTTTATATACTTCCCTATCCTTACAATTCTACATACATTGACTTTCCTTTATACATTGCTTTCCTTTCCATTATATCTACCTTTCCTTTCTTTTCTATTCCCTTCCTTTCCCTTCCTTTATACTTACCTTTGCTTCCTTTCTTTTATACTTTCCCTTCCTTTATACTCTCCATTCCCTTATACTTTCCTTTCCATTCCTATTTTTAAACTTACCCATTCCTTTCATTTATACTTTCTTATCCTTTCCAATATACTTACCATTGCTTTCCTTTCTTTTATACTTTCCCTTTCTTTATACTTTCCTTTTCTTTATACTTTCCTTTATACTTTCCTTTTCTGTATACTTTCCTTTCCTGTACACTTTCATTTCAATTCCTGTTTTTAAACTTAGCCTCTCCTTTCATTTATACTTTCCTTTCCTTTCATACTTACCTTTGCTTTCCTTTCTTTTATAAATTCCCTTCTTTTATAATTCCCTTCCCTTTGCATTATACCTACATTCCCTTTCTGTTCTGTAACATTTTCCTTTAGACCTTCCTTTCCATTCCTTTTTTTTTTTTTTAATTAACCTTTCCTTTCCTTTTTTATATACTTCCCTATCCTTACAATTCTACATACATTGACTTTCCTTTATACTTTGCTTTCCTTTCCATTATATCTACCTTTCCTTTCTTTTCTATTCCCTTCCTTTCCCTTCCTTTATACTTACCTTTGCTTCCTTTCTTTTATACTTTCCCTTCCTTTATACTTTCCATTCCCTTATACTTTCCTTTCCATTCCTATTTTTAAACTTACCCATTCCTTTCATTTATACTTTCTTATCCTTTCCAATATAATTACCTTTGATTTCCTTTCTTTTATACTTTCCCTTCCTTTATACTTTCCTTTTCTTTATACTTTCCTTTCCTTTATACTTTCCTTTCCTTTCCTTTACACTTTTATTTCAATTCCTATTTTTAAACTTACCCTTTCCTTTCTTTATACTTTCCGTTCATACTTACCTTTTCTTTCCTTTCTTTTATAAATTCCCTTCTTTTATAATTCCCTTC
This sequence comes from Coturnix japonica, assembly GCF_054131305.1. Taxonomy (NCBI): domain Eukaryota; kingdom Metazoa; phylum Chordata; class Aves; order Galliformes; family Phasianidae; genus Coturnix; species Coturnix japonica. The sequence goes on from NW_028188993.1 coordinate 104,150, forward strand.
CCTTTGCATTATACCTACATTCCCTTTCTGTTCTGTAACATTTTCCTTTAGACCTTCCTTTCCATTCCTTTTTTTTTTTTTAAATTAACCTTTCCTTTCCTTTTTTATATACTTCCCTATCCTTACAATTCTACATACATTGACTTTCCTTTATACATTGCTTTCCTTTCCATTATATGTATTTTTCCTTTCTTTTCTATTCCCTTCCTTTCCCTTCCTTTATACTTACCTTTGGTTCCTTTCTTTTATACTTTCCCTTCCTTTATACCTTCCATTCCCTTATACTTTCCTTTCCATTCCTATTTTTAAACTTACCCATTCCTTTCATTTATACTTTCTTATCCTTTCCAATATACTTACCTTTGCTTTCCTTTCTTTTATACTTTCCCTTCCTTTATACTTTCCTTTTCTTTATACTTTCCCTTCCTTTATACTTTCCTTTTCTGTATACTTTCCTTTCCTTTACACTTTCATTTCAATTCCTATTTTTAAACTTAGCCTTTCCTTTCATTTATACTTTCTGTTCATACTTACCTTTGCTTTCCTTTCTTTTATAAATTCCCTTCTTTAATAATTCCTTTCCCTTTGCATTATACCTACATTCCCTTTCTGTTCTGTAACATTTTCCTTTAGACTTTCGTTTGCATTCCTTTTTTTTTTTAAAATTAACCTTTCCTTTCCTTTTTTATAATTCCCTATCCTTACAATTCTACATACATTGACTTTCCTTTATACATTGCTTTCCTTTCCATTATATCTACCTTTCCTTTCTTTTCTATTCCTTTCCTTTCCCTTCCTTTATACTTACCTTTGCTTCCTTTCTTTTATACTTTCCCTTCCTTTATACTTTCCATTCCCTTATACTTTCCTTTCCATTCCTATTTTTAAACTTACCCATTCCTTTCATTTATACTTTCTTATCCTTTCCAATATACTTACCTTTGCTTTCCTTTCTTTTATACTTTCCCTTCCTTTATACTTTCCTTTTCTTTATACTTTCCTTTCCTTTATACTTTCCTTTTCTGTATACTTTCCTTTCCTTTACACTTTCATTTCAATTCCTATTTTTAAACTTAGCCTCTCCTTTCATTTATACTTTCTTATCCTTTCCTTTCATACTTACCTTTTCTTTCCTTTCTTTTATAAATTCCCTTCTTTTATAATTCCCTTCACTTTGCATTATACCTACATTCCCTTTCTGTTCTGTAACATTTTCCTTTAGACCTTCCTATCCATTCCTTTTTTTTTTTTAAATTAACCTTTCCTTTCCTTTTTTATATACTTCCCTATCCTTACAATTCTACATACATTGACTTTCCTTTATACATTGCTTTCCTTTCCATTATATCTACCTTTCCTTTCTTTTCTATTCCCTTCCTTTCCCTTCCTTTATACTTACCTTTGCTTCCTTTCTTTTATACTTTCCCTTCCTTTATACTCTCCATTCCCTTATACTTTCCTTTCCATTCCTATTTTTAAACTTACCCATTCCTTTCATTTATACTTTCTTATCCTTTCCAATATACTTACCATTGCTTTCCTTTCTTTTATACTTTCCCTTTCTTTATACTTTCCTTTTCTTTATACTTTCCTTTATACTTTCCTTTTCTGTATACTTTCCTTTCCTGTACACTTTCATTTCAATTCCTGTTTTTAAACTTAGCCTCTCCTTTCATTTATACTTTCCTTTCCTTTCATACTTACCTTTGCTTTCCTTTCTTTTATAAATTCCCTTCTTTTATAATTCCCTTCCCTTTGCATTATACCTACATTCCCTTTCTGTTCTGTAACATTTTCCTTTAGACCTTCCTTTCCATTCCTTTTTTTTTTTTTTAATTAACCTTTCCTTTCCTTTTTTATATACTTCCCTATCCTTACAATTCTACATACATTGACTTTCCTTTATACTTTGCTTTCCTTTCCATTATATCTACCTTTCCTTTCTTTTCTATTCCCTTCCTTTCCCTTCCTTTATACTTACCTTTGCTTCCTTTCTTTTATACTTTCCCTTCCTTTATACTTTCCATTCCCTTATACTTTCCTTTCCATTCCTATTTTTAAACTTACCCATTCCTTTCATTTATACTTTCTTATCCTTTCCAATATAATTACCTTTGATTTCCTTTCTTTTATACTTTCCCTTCCTTTATACTTTCCTTTTCTTTATACTTTCCTTTCCTTTATACTTTCCTTTCCTTTCCTTTACACTTTTATTTCAATTCCTATTTTTAAACTTACCCTTTCCTTTCTTTATACTTTCCGTTCATACTTACCTTTTCTTTCCTTTCTTTTATAAATTCCCTTCTTTTATAATTCCCTTCCCTTTGCATTATACCTACATTCCCTTTCTGTTCTGTAACATTTTCCTTTAGACCTTCCTTTCCATTCCTTTTTTTTTTTTTAAATTAACCTTTCCTTTCCTTTTTTATATACTTCCCTATCCTTACAATTCTACATACATTGACTTTCCTTTATACATTGCTTTCCTTTCCATTATATGTATTTTTCCTTTCTTTTCTATTCCCTTCCTTTCCCTTCCTTTATACTTACCTTTGGTTCCTTTCTTTTATACTTTCCCTTCCTTTATACCTTCCATTCCCTTATACTTTCCTTTCCATTCCTATTTTTAAACTTACCCATTCCTTTCATTTATACTTTCTTATCCTTTCCAATATACTTACCTTTGCTTTCCTTTCTTTTATACTTTCCCTTCCTTTATACTTTCCTTTTCTTTATACTTTCCTTTCCTTTATACTTTCCTTTTCTGTATACTTTCCTTTCCTTTACACTTTCATTTCAATTCCTATTTTTAAACTTAGCCTCTCCTTTCATTTATACTTTCTTATCCTTTCCTTTCATACTTACCTTTTCTTTCCTTTCTTTTATAAATTCCCTTCTTTTATAATTCCCTTCACTTTGCATTATACCTACATTCCCTTTCTGTTCTGTAACATTTTCCTTTAGACCTTCCTATCCATTCCTTTTTTTTTTTTAAATTAACCTTTCCTTTCCTTTTTTATGTACTTCCCTATCCTTACAATTCTACATACATTGACTTTCCTTTATACATTGCTTTCCTTTCCATTATATCTACCTTTCCTTTCTTTTCTATTCCCTTCCTTTCCCTTCCTTTATACTTACCTTTGCTTCCTTTCTTTTATACTTTCCCTTCCTTTATACTCTCCATTCCCTTATACTTTCCTTTCCATTCCTATTTTTAAACTTACCCATTCCTTTCATTTATACTTTCTTATCCTTTCCAATATACTTACCATTGCTTTCCTTTCTTTTATACTTTCCCTTTCTTTATACTTTCCTTTTCTTTATACTTTCCTTTATACTTTCCTTTTCTGTATACTTTCCTTTCCTGTACACTTTCATTTCAATTCCTGTTTTTAAACTTAGCCTCTCCTTTCATTTATACTTTCCTTTCCTTTCATACTTACCTTTGCTTTCCTTTCTTTTATAAATTCCCTTCTTTTATAATTCCCTTCCCTTTGCATTATACCTACATTCCCTTTCTGTTCTGTAACATTTTCCTTTAGACCTTCCTTTCCATTCCTTTTTTTTTTTTTTAATTAACCTTTCCTTTCCTTTTTTATATACTTCCCTATCCTTACAATTCTACATACATTGACTTTCCTTTATACTTTGCTTTCCTTTCCATTATATCTACCTTTCCTTTCTTTTCTATTCCCTTCCTTTCCCTTCCTTTATACTTACCTTTGCTTCCTTTCTTTTATACTTTCCCTTCCTTTATACTTTCCATTCCCTTATACTTTCCTTTCCATTCCTATTTTTAAACTTACCCATTCCTTTCATTTATACTTTCTTATCCTTTCCAATATAATTACCTTTGATTTCCTTTCTTTTATACTTTCCCTTCCTTTATACTTTCCTTTTCTTTATACTTTCCTTTCCTTTATACTTTCCTTTCCTTTCCTTTACACTTTTATTTCAATTCCTATTTTTAAACTTACCCTTTCCTTTCTTTATACTTTCCGTTCATACTTACCTTTTCTTTCCTTTCTTTTATAAATTCCCTTCTTTTATAATTCCCTTCCCTTTGCATTATACCTACATTCCCTTTCTGTTCTGTAACATTTTCCTTTAGACCTTCCTTTCCATTCCTTTTTTTTTTTTTAAATTAACCTTTCCTTTCCTTTTTTATATACTTCCCTATCCTTACAATTCTACATACATTGACTTTCCTTTATACATTGCTTTCCTTTCCATTATATGTATTTTTCCTTTCTTTTCTATTCCCTTCCTTTCCCTTCCTTTATACTTACCTTTGGTTCCTTTCTTTTATACTTTCCCTTCCTTTATACCTTCCATTCCCTTATACTTTCCTTTCCATTCCTATTTTTAAACTTACCCATTCCTTTCATTTATACTTTCTTATCCTTTCCAATATACTTACCTTTGCTTTCCTTTCTTTTATACTTTCCCTTCCTTTATACTTTCCTTTTCTTTATACTTTCCCTTCCTTTATACTTTCCTTTTCTGTATACTTTCCTTTCCTTTACACTTTCATTTCAATTCCTATTTTTAAACTTAGCCTTTCCTTTCATTTATACTTTCTGTTCATACTTACCTTTGCTTTCCTTTCTTTTATAAATTCCCTTCTTTAATAATTCCTTTCCCTTTGCATTATACCTACATTCCCTTTCTGTTCTGTAACATTTTCCTTTAGACTTTCGTTTGCATTCCTTTTTTTTTTTAAAATTAACCTTTCCTTTCCTTTTTTATAATTCCCTATCCTTACAATTCTACATACATTGACTTTCCTTTATACATTGCTTTCCTTTCCATTATATCTACCTTTCCTTTCTTTTCTATTCCTTTCCTTTCCCTTCCTTTATACTTACCTTTGCTTCCTTTCTTTTATACTTTCCCTTCCTTTATACTTTCCATTCCCTTATACTTTCCTTTCCATTCCTATTTTTAAACTTACCCATTCCTTTCATTTATACTTTCTTATCCTTTCCAATATACTTACCTTTGCTTTCCATTCTTTTATACTTTCCCTTCCTTTATACTTTCCTTTCTTTTATACTTTCCCTTCCTTTATACTTTCATTTTCTTTATACTTTCCTTTCCTTTATACTTTCCTTTTCTGTATACATTCCTTTCCTTTACACTTTCATTTCAATTCCTATTTTTAAACATAGCCTCTCCTTTCATTTATACTTCCCTTTCCTTTCCTTTCATACTTATCTTTGCTTTCCTTTCTTTTATAAATTCCCTTCTTTTATAATTCCCTTCCCTTTGCATTATACCTACATTCCCTTTCTGTTCTGTAACATTTTCCCTTAGACCTTCATTTCCATTCCTTTTTTTTTTTTTAAATTAACCTTTCCTTTCCTTTTTTATATACTTCCCTATCCTTACAATTCTACATACATTGACTTTCCTTTCTACTTTGCTTTCCTTTCCATTATATCTACCTTTCCTTTCTTTTCTATTCCCTTCCTTTCCCTTCCTTTATACTTACCTTTTCTTCCTTTCTTTTATACTTTCCCTTCCTTTATACTTTCCATTCCCTTATACTTTCCTTTCCATTCCAATTTTTAAACTTACCCATTCCTATCATTTATACTTTCTTATCCTTTCCAATATACTTACCTTTGCTTTCCTTTCTTTTATACTTTCCCTTTCCTTTTCTGTATACTTTCTTTTCCTTTACACTTTCATTTCAATTCCTATTTTTGACCCATTCTTTGTCTTCTTTTTTCTTTTTAATTTTTGATAATTTTTTTTTCCTTCTTCTCTTCCCTTCCCCCTTTTTTTATAGCCCATATATTTACTTCTTTTTTTTTTCCTTTTCCAATCATTCCCCCACCCCCCAACCCCTATTTTCTTTAGCTTTTGTTTCTTTTTACCCTATGTTTTACTTTCGCTTCCTCCTTTTCTGTTCTCTTTTCTCTTTTTCTTCCCTATTTAATTTTCATTTTCTCTTTGCTTCCCCATTTCCTTCCCTCTTTTTTCTTGCTTTTTTTTCTTTCCCTTTATGTTTCTTTTTCTTCTTCTCTATTCTTGACCTTTTTCTTTTTCTTTTTTTTCTTTTCTTTTTCCTTTTTTTTCCTTTTTTTTCTTTTCCTGTCTTTTTTTATTCTTTTCTTCTTCTTTTCTTTTTCTTCCCTTCTTTCCTTTTGCTTTTACTTTCTCTTCCCCTTTTTGTTTTTTCTTCCCCATTTTTTCCCTTCTATTTTTCCTATTCTTTTTCTTCCCTATTATCATTCTTCTTCTATTTCCTTCCCTGTATTCTTCCCTCTTTTTTCTTCCCTCTTTTTTTCTTCCTTTTATCTTTACTTTCCCCCTTCTGTTTCCTGTTTTTTATTTCTCCTATTTCTTTTCCATTACCTTTTTTCCCTATCTTTCCCCTTTTCTATTCCCTTTTCTCTTTTTCTTCACTGTTTAATTTTCATTTCCTCTTTCTTCCCCCTTTCCTTCCCTGTTTTTTCTTGCTCTTTTTTTTTTCCTTCCCCTTTATGTTTCCTTATCGCTTTCTTTCTCTTTCCCTCTCTCTTTCGTATTCCCTTTCTTCTTCACTTCCCTCTTTTCTTTACTCTTCATTCCTTTCTTTTTCTTCTTCTTCTTTTTCTTCCTTTTCTTTGCCTTCTTTTTCTTCACTTCTTTCATTTTCCTTTTGTTCATTTCTCCTGTTTTTGTTTTTCTTTTCTTCCCCATTTTCTTTTCCTTCTATTTTTTATATTCTTTTTCTTCCCTATTATCATTTTTCTTCTTTTTTTCCCCGTTTTCTTACCTTTACCCCCCCCAATTTTATTTTTGTCTTCCCTCTTCTATTTCCTTTTATCTTTCTCCTATTACTTTTTTTCTCTTCTTCTTTCCTTTCTTTATATTCTCTTCTTTTCTTCCTTCTTTTCTTTTTTCCTTTCTTTTTTCTATCCTCTTTCCATTTTCTCCCCTCCCCTCTCCTCATTTCTTTTTTTTTTCCCTCTCTTCCCCTTTCTTTCCCTTTTCCTTTCTATTTCCCTTTCCCTTTATTTCCCTTTCCCTTCCCTTTCTCTTTTCTTCTTTTCATTTCTTCTTTTAATTTTTTTTTCTTCTTCAACTTCCCTTCTTTCCTTTTGCTTTTGTTTTTTCTTCCCCTATTTTTTTCTTCCTCATTTTCTTTCCCTTCTCCTCTCACTATTCTTTTTCTTCCCAACTATCATTCTTCTTCTATTTTCCTCCCTCTTTTCTTCCCCCTTTATTCTTCCCCTTTTATCTTTGCTTTCCCACTTCTCTTTCCCTTCCCTCCCCTTTCTTTGCCTTTACCCCCTTCTATCCCTTTCCCTTTCTTTTTTCTTATTTTCTTTTCTTTTTTTTATTCTTTTCTTTTGCTACCCTATTTTTCTTCTCTATTTTTTCTTCTTTTTTCTTTTTCTTTTTCTCTTCTTTTTTCTTTTTCTATTTTCTTTTGGCTTTGCTATTAACTTATCCTTTTTGTTTTTCTATATCTTCATTTTTTCCCTTTATTCTATTCTTCTTTCTCTTTTCTATCCCTATTATTTTTTTCCTTATTCATTAACTTTTTTCTTTTTCTTTATCTTTTTTTTTTCTTTCTTTTCTGTTGCTCTTTCTTCTTGTTTCTTTTTCTTTTGTTTTTTTCTGCTTCTTTTTCTTCTTGTTTCATTGTTTTTCCTTTTCTTTTGCTTTTTAAATCTCTCTATTTTTCCTTTCCTTTTTTTCTTTCTCTTTTTCTTCCCTCGTTTCTTTTTTATCCCAATTTTCTTCACCTTTTTCTTTCATCTTCTTCCCCTTCTTCATTTCCTTTACTTCCCTTTTTTTTTTACTTTTAAAGCACAATTACTTCATGAAATGATACTTCTCGATGTACAAACAGATATAAAAATATCATCTGATACCTCTTTGCGCTGTTCTCCCAATCATAGAGTAGCCATCAGTAGCTTTGGTTTTGGTAAAAAAAAAAAAAAAGAAAGAAAAAAAAATCTGCAGGACTGTCGTACAAATACTAGTGATGGGGGATGGAGGGGAGATATTCTGGCCATCAGTGACCTTTCCCTTCCATTTCCCCCCCTTATTTTCTCCTTTTGTGTTCTCCTTTTTCTTCCCTATTTAATTTTCATTTTCTCTTTACTTCCCCCTTTCCTTCCCTCTTTTTTCTTGCTCTTTCTTTTTCTTCCCCTTTATGTTTCCCTTTCTCTTGATTTCTCTTTCTCTTCCTCTTTCCCTTCCCCTTCCCTTTTCTTTTCCCCTTCTGTTTCTTCCCTTACTTCCCTTCTTTTTTGGGAAGCTGTATTTATCTTGTATTTACTTTTGTATTTATCTTACCTTTTTAGAGGTGTTGTGCCTGCTTCTGCTGGCTTCAAAAAGGAACAAGGAGCTCTACAGTAGAAGCCTGAAGGTGAGGTGGGCTGGCCTCTCTGCCTGCCTGTGCTCCTTCCTTCCCCCTGAAAACATCACCACATGAGATTTTGATAGGATTCTTTTTACTCTATTTGTTTTTCTTTTCCTTCCATCTTTTCTGTTCTCCTTTCTCTTTTTCTTCCCTATTTAATTTTCATTTTCTCTTTGCTTCCCCATTTCCTTCCCTCTTTTTTCTTGCTTTTTTTTCCTTCCCTTTTATGTTTCTTTTTCCCTTTATTTCCCTTTCCTCTTTCCCTTTCTCCTTCCTTTCCTTTCTCTTTTCTTTTCTTTTGTACTCTTTTCTTCTTCTTCTTTGTCTTCCATTCTTTCCTTTTGCTTTTGCTTTTTCTTCCCCTATTTGTTTTTTTTTCTTCCCCATTTTCTTTCCCTTCTCCTTTTACTATTCTTGTTCTTCCCAATTATCATTCTTCTTCTATTTTCCTCCCTCTTTTCTTCCCCCTTTATTCTTCCCCTTTTATCTTTGCTTTCCCACTTCTCTTTCCCTTCCCCTTTATGTTTCTATTTCCCTTTCCTTTTCCCTTTCCTTTTTTTCTTTTTATTTTTCTTTTTTTTTTTCTTCCTTATTTTTCTTCTCTATTTTTTCTTCTTTTTCCATTTTCTTATTCTCTTCCTTTTTCTTTTTCTATTTTCTTTTGGTTTTGTTTTTTCCTTATCCTTTTTGTTTTTCGTTATCTTCCCTTTTTTCCCCTTCCCTTTATTTTATTCTTCTTTCTCTTTTTTCCCCTATTCTCATTTTATTTTTTCCCTCTCATTAACCTTTTTTTCTTTTTTCATTTTCTTTTTCTGTTGCTTTTTCTTGTTTCTTTTTTTCTTTTTCTCTTGTATTTTCTTATTCTATTGTTTTTCCTTTCCTCTTGCTTCTTTAAATCTCTCTATTTTTCCTCTCCTTTTTTATTTTTTCTTTCTCTTTTTCTTCCCTTATTTCTTTTTTTACTCTATTTTCTTCACCTTTCTCTTTCACCTTCTTCCCCTTTTTCTTTTCCATTTCCCTTTCCTTTTTTTTTTAAAAAGCACAATAAATTCATGAAATGACACTTCTCGACGTACAAACATAAAAATATCATCTGATACCTCTTTGCGCTGTTCTCACAATCATAGAGTAGCCATCAGTAGCTTTGATTTTGGTAATAAATAAATAAATAAATAAATAAATAATCTGCAGGACTGTGGTACAAATAATAGTGATGAGGGATGGAGGGGAGATATCCTGGCCACCTCTCCCTTCCATTTCCCCCCCTTATTTTCTTTTGCTTTTGGTTCTTCTTAACCTATTTGTTTTCCTTTTCCTTCCCCCTTTTCTGTTCTCCTTTCTCTTTTTCTTCCCTATTTAAGTTTCTTTTTGTCTTTACTTCCCCCTTTCCTTCCCTCTTTTTTCTTGCTCTTTTTTTTTACTTCCAATTTATTTTTCCCTTTCCCTTTATTTCCCTTTCTCTATCCCTTCCCTTTTTCTTTTCTCTTTTCTATTCTTTTCTTTGGGGAAGCTGTATTTATGTTGTATTTACTTTGGTATTTATCTTACCTTTTTAGAGGAGTTGTGCCTGCTTCTGCTTCTTCAAAAAGGAACAGGGAGCTCTACAGTAGAAGCCTGAAGGTGAGGTGGGCTGACCTCTCTGTCTGCCTGTGCTCCTTCCTTCCCCCTGGAAAGTTCACCACATGAGACTTTGATAGGCTTCTTCTTACCCTATTTGTTTTACTTTTCCTCCCCCCTTTCGTGTTCTCCTTTCTCTTTTTCTTCCCTATTTAATTTTCATTTTCTGTTTACTTCCCCCTTTTCTTCCCTCTTTCTTCTTGCTCTTTCTTTTTCATCCCCTTTATGTTTCCACTTCCCTTCCTCTTTCCCTTTCCCTTCCACTTCCCCTTTCTCTTTCCCTTTCCCTTCCCCTTTTCCTTCCCTTTTCTCTTTCCTTTCCCTTTTTGTTTCCCCTTCCCTTCCCTTCTTTTCCTTCCAAGAAGCTGTATTTATCTTGTATTTACTTATGTATTTATCTTACCTTTTTAGAGATGTTGTGCCTGCTTCTGCTGGCTTCAAAAAGGAACAGGGAGCTCTACAGTAGAAGCCTGAAGTTGAGGTGGGGTGGGCTGTCTGCCTGTACTCCTTCCTTCCTCCTGGAAAGTTCACCACATGAGGTTTTGATAGGCTTCCATAATGTATGGGTATGGAAAGCTGCAACTAACTCTGCAGATGACTGGTATATACTTAACATTTGAAATCTCAATAAAATTTTCTGCTTGTTGAGTTATTGTCTGGCATTCACTTATTTCCTGATTTGGCCATCACTTCTGGCTGCTCTTTTGACAGATTTTCACTATTTCTGCAGTCACATTGGTCTGGCAACAGGGGAATCAGCTGTGGCTGTGGGTGTGGTGAGAGCAGCACAACCACCCCATCCTTCTCTGAGTCCTCACTTCCTCTGCAGCATTGCTTCACAGACCCTTGCACACCCTAAAAGCAGCGGCCAGCAACCAGCCATAGTGACCTGGGTTTAATTTGTCTGCAGTTGAATACAATTAGTCCCCAGACAAACTTGGGTCGCCTTTTTGTTTCACCAAAAAAATCACTGATGCTGAAGATCTGGCATATGCTCCAGCCTTACAGCTCAAGTCCTGTCACCCGCCCCGCCCTCCCCCATCTCCCCCCCCCCCCATCCCGTCCCGTCCTGTCCCGTCCCATCTCACACACACACCCCCCCCCCCCGGCAATGTGTGAGTTCAGCTGAAAGTGAACTGTATATACAAGACATTTGAGAGCTCCTTGTGAAATGGGCTTGTATTTTAAACTTCCAAGCGTCTGGAACCTCAACTGGCTTTGAATGCATCCCTGAGCCGAGCCCAATCTGGACACATACCTGAGGGTGGAGAGCAGAGACGATCCGCTTTTGGGAGCCGGGCTGAAAACGGCTGCGCCATAACCCGCATAGTACACCAGGATCACTCCGTCGGGCAAGCGGCTCCATCTAGCGGCCGTGCCCCGTTTCATGCCGGACGCTCAGTGATGTCACCAACGAATGAGCTGACGTTACAGCACGGGGCGACCCTTCCCCGATCCCGGGCAGCCCCAGGATCTTTCTGGGAGCGATATGAGCAGAGCAGGGGTGGGGTGCATTGTAACCCCTCTTCTCAGCGTCACCCGCAGGTTCACCAGCAACTCACTGCAGCGCTCCCTGAGAACCACTGAAAGGGCTTGGTGCTGTGAGCACCTGGAGGAGCTCTTTGTGATAGGGAGTGGCTGAATGTTGCTTCCGGCTTTGCTGCTGGATAGATTTGCTGTGTACTGATGTCAAATGCATTACAGTAGTTTGAGGCACCGGGAGATGACTGCCAGGCCCTCTGTCAAAGGAAAAACAAGTCTTTTGGCAGTGTGAAAAATAAACTGGGCTGTTCTCCAGTAGCAACCCAGAAAGATTATTGGATTTTGCACTTTGTTAGTAATTTGTAAGCAAATACTCAAACTATCAAAGTAGAAAATAATATTTCCTTATTTTATTTTATTTTATTTCATTTTATTTTGTTTTATTTTATTTTATTTTATTTTATTTTATTTTATTTTATTTTATTTTATTTTATTTTATTTTATTTTATTTTAGAATGTGAGCTGAATAACATCTTCATCCTCACCTCCAGATTGCAGTATGGGAGCCAGTTGAGATGTCTCCTTCATGCTTTTGGTCTGGCAATCAGCTACTTTGCTGGATCAAACAGCCTGGAGACCCAATAGTGGCTGTCATCAGATGGTGAAGACATCACAGGCCATTTCCTGTTCCTGCTCCCACTCAGCCCCATCTGCACATTGGTCAGATGCACAGCTTCTGAATGTGCAGCTGCTCAAGGGATATTCTCTCCTTCCCAAAGCCACACACACCAGAGATAACTCACATCAAGGACTGGATGTGAGCCCTTGGCAGGGCCCTCCATGACAGGAATCCAAACTGTTTTGAGATCTTTCAGCACATTAACCACTTCACAGCCATCTTTTCTGTGGATGTTATCATAAAAGCTGAGGAGATCTTATCTTTCACTGTTAAGTGCTGGCTCATGAGCAAGGGCTGCTCTGATGTCTCCTCATGCTTAACAACATAATGGTATATTTGAATGAACACATCTTCACTAGCAGACAAGGGTGTGGGTCTAGAGCATAAGCAGAGAATAAATTTTCCCCACCATTTGTGCTGGGAGTGAATTATCCTGTAACATTCTCAGGGAACAGGAAGAAGGAGGAAACTGTAACGAGGCAGTGCCACCTCCATGCTCAGAAGAGGTATGTGAGCATCTTCCTGCACTCAGCTTGAAGTTCCCACACACAAAAGGACCTAGACCCTTGTTTTTCAGTCTTCTGCTGACATATATCATGTAGCACTTCATATGCCTTTATTTTTACTTAGCCTTACTGACATGCCTATATAAACCAGTGTAACCTGTAAGACTGGCATTGTCAAAGTGATTGTTCAGGAAGCTATTTTCACAGTTGAAGGCCAAGAAGATGCTACTGCTTTTCAAGTGCTACATGGAATTTGTTGCTTGTAAAGGTCAGCTTTCATGGTTCATGCTGTAACACTACCCTAATCCTCATCAGGATCAACAACATGGATGATGACAATGATCCTTTTTCTCCACCAGAGTCCTCTGTTTCACTGGCAAAAATACTGGAGGCAGGAAGAAGGCTGTGGGTTGGATCCTTGGGTACTTTTTCCACTGATGAAATGAAGGCAAGCAAATGACAGATCCAACTGTGCAGCCTTGGGTGTATGAATCAGTATTATCTGCTGGCTGGAGCTCCTGGTAGGTTTTGCACTAAGAAATGGTTTTGGTGTCACATTTGACATGAGACTCAGACTATCATGGGGTGTTTTGGGCTCATCTTATACACTATCTCAAGCTCTTTGGGAACAAGCAGCCTATTTTTCATTATGCAATATCGTCTTTATTCATCTACATGTTAATTGCTGGTTTCTAGCCTTTCTAGATCTGTGACCTAAGAATCACAAATCACGACAGGGGCAGAGGCAATTAGTTGTCCTCGGGCTGCTCTCTAAGACTCGAGTGTGTAAATTGCTCTTTCATTCACACGTGAATTATTCTTAATATCCCTTCTCTGGTAATAAATACGTGGCTGTGAAGGCATGAAGATGTGTGTGTGTGTGTGAGGGGGGTGGGGGTGGTGGGGGATTAAGAGGGAAAGGTAGCATGACCCTCCCGTTCTCTTTTCTTTTTCAAGTAAAAGCTACCCCTAGGTCTTAACATTCTCTCAAAAAGATAATGCTACCGGTTTGTTTGCTTTCTGCATTCCCCTTGGATGCTAAGGCAAGACTAACACCGAGAGCATAAAGAAGTTCATATGCACGTTGCCTCATACTGTATACATGCTTCTCTATTAGCTCTGGACAGAGAGCATAACCAGATGAAAAACGGGTAAGCAGCACAGGTCAGGCAATTCAAAGAGAAAGATGGGGTCTTCAGAAGGGCACCTCAGCTTTATTCCCACTCTCATCTTCTGCAACCCGAGCCAGCAACACCCGCGGCTCCACAGGACGGCCATCGCTCCTGCCTCGGGCAGAGAACAGCCCTCTGCCATGCTGACTGTCTGCTCTGCTCTGCCAGGAGCTGATGGTTTACTTACAGCAGAGGAATGTATCTCCCGTTCTGGACAGCATGGTGACCTCCTGCTCAGCTTACTCAGACTCCTTTCTCAGAGTGACAAAGTGGGTAAATTGCACCAGAAATGCCCTGTCCATTCCCAGGGTGAGAGAGTGAGGCAGACCTGTAGGAGGCCAGTGGCCAGGATTTTCCATTTACATGCCCTTAGTTCCCTCTCAGTCTGGTAGGGGTGACTGTGAGCACAATTTGGAAGCCTTTGCTTGCTTCATGCCATATCTACTTGGGCTCATCACTGTGGGCTTGGGAAACCAGACAAGTACTTCCATTGGTTTCTGCAGACCATCTTTCACATTTGTGCATTCAGAAGCTCTGCTGTGTGAACACAGCCTCTGTCTGCATCAGCTGGCAGTGTCCCCTTCCCCAGCTGCTGATGTTTGTCAGGTCAGCACTACACTTGCATGAGGGAGGTCAGCAGAACAACATCCTTAGGTAAATGACTGCAAAGGATTTCAAGCAAATACATTGCCCCCTTTTGTGATTGGAGCCCTGGGGTATCTCCCTTTTTGTGTGTACCTCTGGTAAAAACGTGGTCCGTGGGCTTTTGCTCTGCCCTTCTTAGCTTCACACACGACAGGCAAGGTACCTGAAACAAGTGCTGAGGGAGGTTGCTAAGCATCCAGCCTTAGAAATATTTAAAGCTCAGCTGAGCAGGGACTAAAACAAATTGCTCTAGATTTTAGGCTAGTTCTGCTTTGAGCAGGAGGTTGAACCAGATGCCTTCAAGGGGTCCTTTCCAAAAAAAGATTATTTTTTTCTAAATGTTGTGTTCTAATCAATGAAGGCATCAGGTTTGATCAGGTTTGGAAGAGAAACCTGTTTTTCTTGCTGGGGAATGAACTGGTTTCTGCAGAACAAGAACTAGGATATATTGATTTATATGAACAGCTCTGAGCCAGCAGATGTGGTGCAGTGGTTCTACCAGTGCTGCTGCACTTACAGAGGAAATGTTGGTCTTCCAGGGTATTCTCTCTGAATATTTACATCTTACAACCAGTGCAATAGGAATCCCAGAATGAAAATGCTCAAGTTCCTCTGAGAGAACTTGCACACTGGGTTGGCTCATTGCTGTCTTGTAACTAGTGAAGAAGGATGGAAGGATTAGTATAGCACATCTGATGCAGGAGAAAAAAGGATGCTTTTCTTATACGTGGAAGAATGAGACAGATGACTGAAAAGAAGCACAAAATGCCTAGGTGTCACGGGTTACTTAGATTTACCTATGCCCGTGACAGGGGAAGCCACCCTGTGGGCCCCCCTCCTGGGGCCCGGAAAGGAGGGGGAAAAAGGGAGTGGGATAAAACAGCGACAATCTAAGGAGGAAAAACTTATTTTACTAAATATGATACCGAAATACAAGATAACACAATATAATATAATTGAGGCTAACAAATTGAACGAAACAGAGAGAGAGAGTCCCCGAAAACCGAGAGGCCTACTGTGAACTCTAGGCGACACGGCTGGAACGCTTCCCACTCTCCGAGAAGTTCGAGAGAAGAAGGAGGGCACTCCAGCCTGGGAACGAGATTATACAGCGTCCTGGTCCCGTGACTTATCATTAACCCTGTTGTTCTCTGGGATATGTAGTCTTCTTCTGTGGACTGCACATTCAATAGAAGTATCCATACTTTACATGATGTTATGATGTGGAATACTGATACTGATAGCAAAATTACAAAACCATGACATTCCACCCCTTATTCTACATTATTACATCATGGTAAATATATATATATATACATATATATACACGTATGTAAAATTATGATAGCTAAACAGTAGAATTACATGTAACATAACTAAATGTACAACTATAATAACTAAAATACACTACACATGCAAACATATATACATATAAATACATAAAATTATTGACTGCACTCCCCCAGCATCAAATTCCCTTGTGGCACACATTGAACATCCCCATCCTTCTGCATTACCCACCAAGTGCACCCAGGTCCCTGGGCAAAGACAGTTCCACGGATAGGTTTGCCCTTTCCAGAAGCTGGAAGGACCCAAACAGCTTTTCCCAACATGTTCTTTACATGTACAACAGGGACCTTATCTCCCTCTACAGTGTGTAGGGGGCTAGATTGACTAGGACCATCACGATTGACAGATCCTCTAGTATTCACCAACCAAGTGGCTTCTGCCAGATTCTTCTCCCAGTGCTTAAATGTTCCGCCACCCATTGCTTTCAACATAGTTTTCAACAACCCATTATATCGTTCAATTTTACCAGAAGCTGGTGCATGGTAGGGAATATGATAAATCCACTCAATGCCATGATCTTTGGCCCAAGTATTTATAAGGGAATTTTTAAAATGTGTCCCATTATCAGATTCAATTCTTTCTGGGGTGCCATGTCGCCACAGGACTTGTTTCTCAAGACCTAATATGGTGTTTCGAGCAGTAGCATGGGGTACTGCGTATGTTTCAAGCCACCCAGTGGTTGCCTCTACCATGGTGAGTACATAACACTTACCACTGCGAGATCGTGGCAAGGTGATATAATCAACCTGCCACGCCTCCCCATATTTATACTTTTGCCACCGCCCTTCCTCCCAGAGAGGTTTCATCCTTTTGGCTTGTTTAATTATGGCACATGTTTCACAATCATGAATAATCCGCGCAATAGCGTCCATGGTTAAGTCCACCCCTCGGTCTCTGGCCCACTTATATGTCGCGTCTCTTCCTTGATGACCTGAGGTCTCATGAGCCCATCGAGCTAGAAATAATTCGCCCTTATTCTGCCAATCCAAGTCAATTTGAGCCATCTCAATTTTGGCAGCTTTATCTACCTGATGGTTGTTTTGTTGTTCTTCAGTAGCCCGACTTTTGGGCACATGTGCATCCACATGACGCACCTTTACAACCATATTCTTTGTTCGGGCTGGGAAGCGTGTGCGTTTAACAGCTGAGACTTTTGATGATGCAGGTGAGGAGTAGGACTGGAATACTTTGATCAGATCCTTCATTAGACCTGGTGGCCCGTACGAGGATTGACCTTCATCAGTTGTTTCTGATACTATTACGGGATCATCATTACGATTAGTTGATGGAAACAATTTCTTGCATATTTCATAATTGCTTTCAATCCCTTAAACAGAGCAACTGGGATGAAGAGTGGATTCATAGCTGGCAGGCTCTGTAAAAGTCAGAGCTAGCTAGCTTTGCTCTAAGGGAGAAAGAAATCCCTTTGTTTTCTACACAGATAGCAGTGCTGAGAATGTACAGCAGCCCTTAATGTTGACAATTTGTCTGGTATTTCAAGGTCACGTTCTCAGTGAGCAGCTACGAAAAGATAACACTCCCCTAACGAAGCTCTTTAAGAGTAAAGTGAGAGTTGTTCTAAAAGCTAAAAAGCTCTATGCCCGCATTCTCCACCAAAAAATCTGTCACGGGTTACTTAGATTTACCTATGCCCGTGACAGGGGAAGCCACCCCGTGGGCCCCCCTCCTGGGGCCCGGAAAGGAGGGGGAAAAAGGGAGTGGGATAAAACAGCGACAATCTAAGGAGGAAAAACTTATTTTACTAAATATGATACCGAAATACAAGATAACACAATATAATATAATTGAGGCTAACAAATTGAACGAAACAGAGAGAGAGAGTCCCCGAAAACCGAGAGGCCTACTGTGAACTCTAGGCGACACGGCTGGAACGCTTCCCACTCTCCGAGAAGTTCGAGAGAAGAAGGAGGGCACTCCAGCCTGGGAACGAGATTATACAGCGTCCTGGTCCCGTGACTTATCATTAACCCTGTTGTTCTCTGGGATATGTAGTCTTCTTCTGTGGACTGCACATTCAATAGAAGTATCCATACTTTACATGATGTTATGATGTGGAATACTGATACTGATAGCAAAATTACAAAACCATGACACTAGGTCATGTCTCATGACTCTTGCAGTTTTGTTCTCACGTGACATTGTAAAGAGAATTTAATTTTATCAGAAAAATGCTTTTTTTTTCTTTATTCTTTCTTTCCTTCCCTAGGAGCCTGCTCTGTTCCCTTTAGGGAGAGTCTGTCCTCTGGTGTCCATAGAGGCATTTGGACTCAGCATTTGTTGACTTCTCTGCCTTCCTTTGCAGACATCAGTGAGGAGAGGCTGGGTGATGCCAGCGGAACAGACAATGCTGAGACCTACAGTGACAAAGACACAGACCAAAGGAATTCCCCAGACATGGCTAAAGCCAGAACCTGCTTCACCCCTGAAAGCCCAGAAATTGTATAAGTGGATGAGGTATGTTACGCAGTTCAGAAAACTGGTGGGAGCACAGAGAGCCGTCCAGAGAGCCCCAAGTACCATGCAGAGCAGAATCACCTCCTGATAGAAGGTCCTTCTGGGACAGTTTCTTTACCTTTCAGCTTGAAAGCCAACAGACCTCCACTGGAAGTGCTGAAAAAGATTTTCCCTAACCAGAAGCCAATGGTGCTGGAGTTGATCCTGAAAGGATGTGGTGGTGACCTGGTGAGCGCTGTTGAGGTTCTCTTGTCCAGCCGGTCTTCAGTGGCCAGTGGTGAGAGAACTTCTGCAGAGTCAGATGGTCTAGTTCTACCTTCCAACGGGCATATTTTTGAACACACGCTGAGTTCCTATCCTATTTCCTCTTCCAAGTGGTCAGTGGGCTCAGCCTTCAGGGTCCCTGACACACTGAGGTTCTCTGCTGACTCCAGCAATGTTGTGCCCAATCCTCTGACTGTACCTTTGCAGCACCCATTTCCTCAGCCACCTCGCTACCCGCTGATGCTGAGGAACACTTTGGCAAGAAACCAGTCCAGTCCTTTCCTGCCTAATGATGTCACCCTTTGGAACACCATGACGCTGCAGCAGCAGTACCAGCTGCGGTCCCAGTATGTCAGTCCTTTCTCTAGCAATTCAGCCAGCATCTTCCAAAGCTCTTCTGTCCTTCCTTCTCGCTCATCAGAAGATCCTAGGATCTCAATCCCTGATGACGGATGTCACAGAATCACAGAATCACAGAATTACCCTGGTTGGAAGGGACCTCAAGGATCATGTAGTTCCAACCCCCCTGCCTAGCAGGGCCACCAAACATACACATTTACTAGATCAGGTTGCCCAGGGCCCCGTCCAACCTGGTCTTGAACACCTCCAAGGACGGGGCATCCACAACCTCACTGGGCAGCCTGTTCCAGGACCTAACCACCCTTCTAGTAAAGAACTTACCCCTAACATCCAACCTAAATCTTCCCTCCTTCAACTTAAAACCATTTCCCCTAGTCCTGCTATTATCAGCCCTTTCGAAGAGTTTACTCCCCTCCTGGGAGTAAGTTCCCTTCAGGTACTGAAAGGCTGCAATGAGGTCACCCCGCAACCTTCTCTTCTCCAGGCTGAACAAACCCAACTCCCTCAGCCTGTCCTCATAGGGGAGGTGCTCCAGCCCCCTGATCATCTTTGTGGCCCTCCTCTGGACCCTTTCCAAAATCTCCATATCTTTTTTGTACTGAGGGCTCCACACCTGGACACAGTACTCCAGATGGGGCCTCACAAGAGCAGAGTAGAGAGGGACGATCACCTCCCTATCCCTGCTGACCACCCCTCTCCTGATGGAGCCCAGGATCCCATTTGCTTTCTGGGCTGCCAGAGCGCACTGCTGGCTCATGTTAAGTTTCTCATCTATCAGGACCCCTAGGTCTTTTTCAGCCGAGCTGCTCTCAAGGACAACTCCTCCCAGCCTGTACAGGTGCCTGGGGTTCTTCCGGCCCAAGTGCAAAACCTTGCACTTTGCCATGTTGAACCTCATTAGGTTCACCCGAGCCCAGCTTTCCAGCCTGTCAAGGTCCCTCTGAATGGCATCTGTTCCCTCCACCGTATCAACTGCACCACTCAGCTTGGTGTCATCAGCAAACTTGCTGAGGGTGCACTCCATTCCCTCATCGATGTCATTAATAAAGATGTTAAAGAGCACCGGTCCCAAGACAGACCCTTGAGGGACGCCGCTCGTTACCGGCCTCCACCTGGACATAGAGCCATTGACCACCACCCTCTGTCTGCGGCCTTTCAACCAATTGCTTATCCATCTAGTTGTCCACCCATCAAATCCACCTCCCTCCAATTTGGAGATAAGGATGTGGTGGGGGACCATGTCAAAGGCCTTGCTCAGGTCCAGGTAAATGACATCGGTCGCCTTCCCTTCATCCACCAACGCCGTCACTCCATCATAGAAGGCCACAAGATTAGTTAAGCATGACCTTCCCCTGGTGAAGCCGTGCTGGCTGTCTCGGATCACATGCTTGTTCTTTATGTGATCAAGCATGTTGTCCAGGAGGATCTGTTCCATAATCTTCCCAGGCACAGAGGTGAGACTCACCGGCCTGTAGTTACCCGGGTCGCCCCTGCTCCCCTTCTTGTAAATGGGAGTGACGTGACCCTTCCTCCAATCATCCGGGACCTCACCTGACAGCCACGACTTCTCAAATATGATGGAGAGCGGCTCAGCAACCACCTCAGCCAGCTCCTTCAGGACCCTGGGATGCACGCCATCTGGCCCCATAGACTTATACTCATTCAGTCTAAGGAGGCACTCTCGGACTTGCTCTACCCTTACAGTGGGGAGGGATTTACCTCCTTGGTCCCCACATGGAGGGATGGGGGTGCAAGACTTAGGGACGTGAAAAAGACTAGAATCCTGGCCACCAGTGAAGACCGAGGTGAAGAACTCATTCAGCACCTCAGCTTTCTCTTCATCTGTTGAAGCCATTTCTCCTTTTGAATTTACCAGAGTAGGTACGCCCATTTTGGCCTGTCTCTTCTGGCCAATGTACCTGTAGAAGGTTTTCTTATTGTTTTTCACATCCCTCGCCAAGTTCAGTTCTGCCTGTGCCTTGGCTTTCCTGATCCCACATCTGCAAGTTCGGACGGCATCCCTGTATTCTTCCCGGGTGACACAGCCTTGTTTCCAGAGCTTGTACACCCCTTTCTTCACCCTCAGTTCTCTTAGCAGGTCCTTGCTGAGCCATGCCGGTTTTCTACCTCTCCTGCCCACTTTCTTAATCAGGGGAATGGAGACCTCTTGTGCTGCCAGGAGGGCATCCTTGAACAGTAGCCAGCTCTCCTCAACGTCCTTATCTTTGAGGGCAGCGCACCAGGGGATCTTGGCCAGCATTCCATTGAGTAGCTTGAAGTCTGCTCTTCTAAAGTTGAGCATCCTGGTCCTGCTCTTTGCCAGGCCCACATCGCTTGAGATCACAAACTCAACCAGGGCATGATCGCTGGAGCCCAGGCAGCCTCCAACCTTGACGCCTTTGATGATCTCCTCAGCATTGGTGAGCAGCAGGTCCAGCAACGCTTGACCTCTGGTCGGTCTGTCCAATACCTGAACCAGAAAGCTATCATCAATGGATTCCAAGAGCCTTCTGGAGCTCTTGCAGCTCGCCGTGTGGTTTTCCCAACAGATGTCAGGATGGTTGAAGTCCCCCACCAGGACAAGAGCCCGTGAGCCAGACGCCTCACGCATCTGGAGCAAGAAAGCCTCATCAGCAGCCTCCCCTTGATCAGGTGGCCTGTAGTATACCCCTAATACCAGCTGACCTTTATTAGTCCCATCTCTAATCCTAACCCACAGGCTCTCAACCTGTTCTTGACTGTTTCTCATGGGGAGCTCCTCACAGTTTATCCAGTCTCTGACATAAAGGGCGACTCCCCCACCCTTCCTACCTCGCCTATCTCTCCTAAAGAGCCTATAGCCATCGATGGTAGTATCCCAATTGTGGGAGTCATCCCACCATGTTTCTGTGATAGCAACAATGTCATAATTTTCAGAGTGCATCACAGTTTCCAGTTCCTCCTGCTTGTTACTCAGGCTCCGTGCATTAGTATAAAGGCACTTCAGCCGGGCTGTCCGTCTCACCACCTTCATAAGCGATCCAGGATCCGCTAGAACAGCGGCATCCCCAGCATCCCCCTGCCCTACTCCCTCCTTTTGCACTCTGCAATCTTTGCCCACAGAGTTTGGTACAATCCCTCGAATGCACCGTTCAACCCCAGTAGCCCTTATTTTGTCCCCTTCCCCCTTCGTTCCTAAGGGGAATGTCCTATTGTGTCTAAGCAACCTCTTTACACAGAAGATGAGTATGATGAAAGGTCTGATTCTTCAGACTCAAGAATACTCAACACATCTTCTTAGGATGACATTTGCCATATGATAAGTAAGTAAGTGATATTTTCAGTGCAGCTGAACTACTGGGCCTGAAGAGGAGAGACGTATACTCCATGAAACACTTGCAATTGTATTAAAACTTGACTTTGCTTGGTATTGTACTATAGCAATAAAAACATAACGTATTTAATTTCTTGCACTTCATTGGATAATGCCAAATAGCAATACTCTGGCTTTAGCTCTGAGTGTGTACGACAAGGAAAGACTTTATGGCCATCGGTTATGGGACTCTGGAAGATTCGTAGCGGAAACAGAAGCTCAAGGTCTACTTTGTTCCTTAACTCAGACAACTGGGGATATTAAACTAGAATACTTGAATGCTGTTTTATAAGAGAGAACTCCTCAGGACATAAGAAATCAAACAAAAGTAGTTCAATTGCAAATGGACTAAAACAAGGACCAGTCATCATCTTTGCATTGAAAGGAAAGGCAGAAGAATTATGCACATGGAACTAGCATGAACTGCTTCTGTACTGTTTGAGCTTGGACATTTTTTAGAAAAATAATCTTATGAGTTATTCTTTTCCCATGGCTAGGTCAAAATGTGTAATGTCAGTGTAAAACCAATTACGGCTGTGAAGTGCATGAAGTGTATTGTGAAATGAACACAAGATTAAACATTGTCAGGTTAATGTAGCATGCTAAGGACTCTAGAAAAATAAACTAAGATGATCATCTTGGTTTATGTCATTTATATTGGGCAAATAGCATTTCTGAGGATAGAGAGCTGATTAACTGCCAGCTGGGGTAACAATGTCTAGTTCCAGCAACAGCAGACAAGGGAAGTCTATTTTTCCCAGTCCAGGTTCTGCCCCCCTGCCTCTTAGCCTGAAACTGAGTCTCAGCAAATGCTATCATGAGGGAAGCTTAGGTCCTTGGATGTGTGCTACAGACACTTCCAAGTTCAGGAGAGTGAAGCAGAACTTGTAACAGTCACAGTAAGCAGGAAAAAAAATATATATAAGTAAATAAGAGGCTCTCCTGCCCCTTCAGAAAAACTTTTTTTAAAAAATTTATTTATTTATTTATTTATTTATTTTCCCCTTATGCTATAGAAATAGAAATAGGAGATAGGGTGTAATAGCAGACCTTTCTTTAAAACAGTGTGGAGTTAAATGGCAGCTTTCCCGAATCTGGAAACGTAATTATTTGAACAATTTATTGCATGTTTGCATGCATGAACTCCCCTTTTATCCTACTTTCATTACAGTGTCAGAATAACACTACAAATTGCTTCTGGTGAAGAATGCCACTACATTCACTCTCCACCTAGATATTTGTCTGTTAAGCTTTTTGTGCCATTTTTTGAACCATTTGACAGTGACCACATCTGCTTGGCAGTTGGATTTTCCAAAACACTTCTTTCTGTGTGGATGCAATGGCTGGCAGGCCTGCCATGTGTACAGATCAGCCCTACCCCTCAAACCCAATGAGGGTTCCCCTAGAGGGGGGAAGCCTAAAGCAGGTGGGCTGTAGGACCTTAGAATTTGTCAGGCATGTTGCCTAGTATCACTGCTAATGTGAATGCCTGTGTTCTCCTTTGGCATTTCATACTTCGTAATGTTTGTGTACTCAATGGATCCCACAGTTTATACTGATACTGAACAGGCACAAGCAGAAGGAGAATAAAATAAATAATGTTTTTATTTTCTCCGGGGGATAAATGATCAGAAATACACTTTTTATTGTGTATTTTTGCAATCTGTTCAGTAAAGCAATTTGTAGTTGTATGCTAGAGAGCAAAGAGGGAAAGGTGGAGAGTGGGAGAAAAGAAAATAAATAGCATTCCTTATGCAAATGTAAGAACATCTGGAATTTTCATAATGCAGAATTACAGTTTTGTACTGACACGTTTTCCTGTGCCCACATGGAATTTGTAAACAAATTCATCTTCAAGACACTCCAAGCAGAAAAGTAATAGACACTCATAAAATAAGCTTGGTCTTGCAAACAGAAAGAGATGAGGTAGTGAAATGCTGTGCTCCGACATCGTAGAGGAGTTAGGTGTGAAAGGCTCGATGCGAACAAACAGGTCCGTGAGCTCAGGTTTTGAGCTCATGCACCAAGCAGATTTCCCTCCAGCAGAGGCTTTTGTATAGGCACCCTCATAGGTTGAATGAATTCTGTTTCTTCTTCTTTCTTTTGTTTCCCAGCAGAGGGTGAATAACCTCCAGCAGGAAGACCAAACAGTGGCAACCGACAGCTCACAGTGATCTTATGCACTGTGGTCTGTGGGTTTTCAGTGAGCAGAACCTTGACATCTTGGAAATGGAACATATCTTTCAGAGAAAGATGACCTTTGGCCAAGCTGGGGCAAACTGTTCATACTACAAACATGATGGGTGAAAAAATGCAGGGTCAGCAATGCAGTTATCAGCAATTATTAAATCCTATCTCTTTTGATAAACTGTTGTGGGTTGTTTTTTTGTTTTTGTTTTTTTTCTTTGTGAAAGCGCTGAAATTAAAATAGTCATTCTTTCAGGAATCATAGAATATCTTTTGACTAAATTCACAATTATTATTATTATTATTTTTAAATAAAGTAAACATAAGCATGTTAAAAACAAAAACCAAACACATTTTGTTTGTCTGCAGACAACTTCTGCAGTATTTTGGCTATTTACAAGTTCCATTAAAGCAAACAAACCAACAGGAAAATAAACTAACCAACCAACCAAACTGACCCAAACAAACCAATTGGACTGACCAGCAGTTATATGTCTAGGAAAGGATACTGTTCATACAGCTGTGTTTCCAGGCTGCCACTAAATGTGGATGTCATTTCTAGACTTCACTCAACATGCAACAAGGATCTGGGGCCCTTGGCATATTGGCAGGGCCCCATGGTGCTGGAGTCTGCTCCTTATGTCTTTACCTGTGGGTAATCCTAACTCCATCCTGCCTTTACAGTGTGGGCAAATAGGAGATGAGAGAACCTCTGCTTCCCTATGCACCATAATGTACTATTGCATCCTATCCCGTCCCTTCCCATTCCATCTCATCCCACTCCTGGCACCTGGCCCACATGCACTACCCAATTGCACCTTTTCCTTTGCATCAGCAGACGTTCTTGAGAACACCTGTTTTGTCTCAGGCCATGCACTTCCCAGCCCTGGTTCCTGCAGGTACCAGGTCCCAGCCCTCTGTTTTCTGGCTCCGTCTCGTGGTAAAATAAGGGAGAAGACGCGTGGCTGAAGAGGAAGGAGTGAAACTGGCTGCGTGTCTGGAAACCATAAAGAACGAGCTTAAGCATCAAGAAGATCAGCGAAGCCTTTGTTGTAGTCCTGCAATTAAGTGGTCCTATTTCATTTTTATTTGTTATTTTTGTAGGGGGCGATACCGCAGCCACGAGTCACTTGGAGCAAGAGGACTTACCCTCATTTCACGGCGCAGTTCTCGCTCTGGGTGCGCGGAGCGGCTGAGCCCAGGTGCATTTTCTGTGGTGCTCCTCCTGTCAGGACGGTGATTTCACGGCTCACCACCCGCCTGTGCGCACAACACAGACGGTAACTCCGCAGGAAGCCCTTCTTCCGGCTGCTCCGCACTCAGCCGCTCCGCGGGGCGGCTGCGATCAGAACACAGCGCTGTGCTGCGCTGCCCCACGTCCCTCCCCGCGGCTCCGCAGTTGGCTGCGTGCTCCCCGCGGCCCCGACGTGCCCTCCTTGCGGCCCCAGGGCCACTCTGCGAACGCTGGCTGAACAGGCTGGCCTCGCGTTCGTGCTTTGAATCGTTTGAAGAACGATTTGGATTCTCCCAGTATACTGTTTCAGTCATTCACTCCTTATGTGGACGTGAGTGGGCGAGTAGGATTGAGGCTAAATGTATATGTTAATTTTAATACTGAAGCCATCCTGTATTTGAAGAAGAAGATTAATTCTTCAATTTCATTTCTTACTTGATATTGCATATTGCCATTACTGGGAAATAAAATTATTTCTGAATGCGCACTTTCCAAACTTCAATTCTAGTGGGCATATAACCCTCAAGCATCATTCTTCTCCCTTCCCTATAACCAACTAACTTAATGCAGAATCTTAATGTTCCTGCACTCGTCTGCCACTGGCAGATAACAAGCCTTCTTCCCCAAGCACATTTTGATAATGCAGTGTCTCAGCAGCTTTCTGCATGACTCAGCAGCTCCTGGTAGGATGCTGTGTGTACACTGGAAATCTCAGCTGAGATTTCCCTTAGAGAGACTAATTACATTGATCTCCACAGTAACACAGTACCAGAGGGCCGTAACCACAGCTGTGTGACAAACACATGGACACACAGTGTGAGTCCTGACATCACATGGAAGGTCAAACTTTTGTGCAGGTACTGGGCAGTAGACCTTGTAGATGGTAAGTTTAGAGCATCGTATGTGTTGAAAGATTGGGAATGCAGAGGGAGACATACTTCTAGGAGAACTGCCGTTGGAGACCAGGCTTCGTTAGAGTCTCAGCAGAACAGAAACATGTACAGAACCTTTGGGAATGCGGCTTGTTATTTCTGTATTCACTCTATGGAAAATGAAGATGAGACATGGGCAACTCTCACAAGGGTACATCCCTGCTCTGCCCACTGATCTGAGGGAGATCTCGTAGCTCAGTTTGAGTGTCAGATGTCTCTTTCTCCATCTCCATGAGGTAAAAAAAGCTGCTACAAGGAGTACATGGCTATTACCTGTAAATTCTCCAGTGCTCTGTAAGAACTGGACACCAATGCTGGGGCTGATTACCTTTAATATGTTCATTAATGATACTGACAGTGGGGTTGAGTGCACCCTTAGCAAGCTTGTGGATGGCACCAAGCTGTGGGGTGCAGTTGACACTCCAGAGGGACAGGATGCCATCCTGAGGGACCTAGACAGTGCTGAGCAATGGGCACAAGTAACATTATGAGATTCTATAAATCCAAGTACAAGATGTTGCACCTGAGCAGAGGCAAACCCAATACCAATACCACCTGTGGGATGAAAGGATTCAGTGCAGCCCTGTTGGAAGTAACCGCGGGAGACAAGTCTCATGCTATCATGGTCAACAAGCCTCGTTTACTAGGTGTTACAGCATCTCAGTTATACAATCAGTAATAAGTTCATGTATATTGCAAAAGTAAAGTTCAGGATTGGTGGGTTACACATTACTTCATCTGACCTTTGTGGTTAGTCTTGTGGATACTTTTTCTTTACAGCTATGTCTTCACCTTGCTACACATCTTGTTTTTCCCTCAGGCCGTCCTTGCCTCTAGCTACATATCCTGTCTTTAGCTACATACCCTGTCTTTTCACATCCTGATTTCTTCTCAGCTGCCTAGCCCGTGATCGGCCCTAGGATAGACTGTCTTTGTCTTCAGTCACGTTCATTCTTTTACAATTTCACTAATGGAATCTCTTCATGTCCTTTCTCACAAAGCCATTCTGCATAAACGCTCTTCACACTTCCCCCGTTTTCTTTTAAACTGAAAAGGGGTTTGATTTACTGACCGATTAATCATATTTAACAATCAGTTCAGTTCATTTGTTCAATCAGTTCTCATGTAGTTTTGTCCTGCTCCATAGCTGCTGCTCTGTGAACTTCTCATCTCGATCCATGGCTGCTGCTCCGTAGAATTCTTCTTGTATTACAACAATTTCAAGATACTGCCTATAGAGTAACAACACTACTTAAATTAATAACATAACTATTATAACTCAATCAAGACCTCGATTAACAATACTCTAAAAGTGAAAAAAGAGACAAGTCAAATACAACTTAACAACATTACTGTTAAACCTGCTGTAAAGGACAAATGTGTTTGCTCTGCAACCTAAGTTTCTGCAACCTGAAAATAAATCTGTGAGGGTCCCATTGTGTTAATCTGTAACTGATCAGGAAAAGTCTTCAATTTTCATATATTCTGATATATTGATTTTAATGACCACTAAAATTTGTGCAATAAATGCTTTTAAGATGCTCACAACCATGCTCTACCGACTGAGTTATCCGGGCTAATAATTGATTAATGATCGTGCAATTTTATGAAGTAGCATGTCAAATAGAACCAATTTTAGAGGACAAATGGACTAGAGTATCAGTAGGGGCATTAATACTTATTGACCCTTGAGAAACAGCAAGCTGTGTTGGTGGTGGATGAGACAGATAGTGCCAGCAGGGCGTCCCCTGCTTCAAGGTGCACCTTTCCTCTCTCACCCATCACAGATTCTCTCCTGCATTCAGGGTCTGAAGGATTTCTTCCAGTTGTACACCACATCCGCATGGCCAGTGCGTGATATAGAGCCCAAGTGGAACACCTGCTTGGAAAACAAAATAAACTATCAAATTCAGTTCTATTAGCATGCACTTTTGTCAAATGATGCATGGTTATATTTTCAGATCCCAATTAATTGGATGTAAAAGAGGTATCTGTTCTATGATACAGGGTCATCTCTTTGTCTGGGATTCCTTTCCAGGTTTTGTCTTTGCAAATTAAGAAAAGCTAATTAATAGGCTAATAATATCATAACCAAACAGTACTAAAACATTAAAAGAGCTATTCCTGTAGATTCTAGCATTGATTAGATCAAATCCTGTTTAATACACATCTGATCTATTACTAAAATAGAAGAAGCACACAACATCCTAGCTAATGCCTTCAACTCTAAATCTTGAGACTGCTTTGGTAAAACAGAAAATCACACACTATGTCAAACTATTAGTAATATTATCTATAACACAGCAAGTTACAAAGCAATACCACTAAGTAAGAAACACACAATTACAATTACTATAAAGGCTGGATGCTATTTTCTGCCTTCAGATGAGACCAAACGTATCATGCTGGAACCCACGTAGGGCCAGTCCCTGTGGAAATAAGAGCATATTCACGACCCCAAGTTGTCGATGGTAGGGGACAGTCCCAAAGTCCTGTGGCCATATTCCAAACATTAACCATAGGCTGTTCCTTTAGCACTGGGGAAGCCTCAAAATGACGATCCACATAGCTGTATCTCTATGAACACGATTCAAAAAATTCAGCACAAACTAAACAAGCAAAACCTTGCATAATATTTCTTGTAGTGTGTCTCCCATATTCCCCCTTTTTGTTTAATAATAAGAATGGATTTCAATGTTTGATAAATGTGATCAGTGATAGCTTGTTCAGTGGGAGAATGAGCAATGGCTGTAGTATGTCTAAAACACCCTTTTTGGAGGAAAGTTTGAGTGGCCTTAGAGGTATATGCAGGCCTATTCTCTGTTTTTGTAGTATGTGGGATTCCCATAGCAGTATAAGCAGATAACCAGTGTTTACGGGTGTCATGACTGTGTTCACCTGTATGTGCTGTGGCAAATACGTAAGAAGAATGAATATCTATTGTTACATGTGCATATTTTAGACGGCCAAATTCAGGAATGTGAGTGACATTTGTCTGACACAGTTGAAGAGGTGCTGTGTCACAGGGATTTGTCCCAGTCTGAGGCAAAGAGCTATCAGTCAAATTATGTAGCTGATATTCAGTCATCAACACGGTGTATTGCATAGGAGAGAGGATCATTCTTAACACAGTTTTCCAATCGTGAGGGGTCATAGCATAACTGTCACTGTTTGTAACCAAAAGATTGTATGGAAAGGCTGACTGAAGTCCGAATGTTCTCACTGACTCCCTTAGCTCCTTCACTGCCTCGTAAGGCAGGGATTCCCAACGGGGGACCTGATTAGGAAAGGTTTGCAACGTGTCAGCATCACCCCTTAATATTGTTTCTTTTCTGCACGGCTCTAAGACATCACAGGATGCTGTAGGGAAATTTGTCATTTATCAGGAGGAAATGCATTCCTCCTGCATTCGCTTTCTGGATCTTCTGGACCTGGGTCACAACGATCCCCTGGTTTCAGTCCATCCGTGTCTTTAACCACGTTACACGCGCACGACGAGGCGGGGGGGGGGGCGGCAGGCGGCCGCTGGCTGGGAACGGCTGCTTGTGTCGGAGCGCGGCCGCTGTTCTTTCTCGCGCTGCTTCTCACGTTTCCCGACTCCCTCTAGCATACAGCAGCGTTGTGGGTGTTGGATTGACACTTGCTGCACCAAATCCCAGTGGCTTGGCACTCGTGACGGATGTGGCCAGTTTTTTCACAACGGAAACATTTCACGCGGGAGCTGTTCTGCGAGCGTGGGCTTGTAGCGACTGCAGCTTGGAGGGGTGCAAGGGCTGCTAAAACCCGAGTATGCGAGGATCTAGATTGCTCCTGAAATGCCTTTGCCTGCTCTTGCAACCCGTCACTAATTTTCTGTAAAGCACTCCTAAGAATGCCTGGGTTCCAGTTGGAACCGAAGCAGCCTTTTCTAGCAACTCGGGGATTGACCAATCTCCGGGCAATGTATTAACCAGAGATCGGGTTGAGGAATTGCCATTTTGGAGCACACGTTGTTTAATCAATGCCCCTTGCATATATTCTGGAACACTAGCCTTCTTGATGGCATCCACAACCTTATCTATGAAATTACCTAGCGGCTCCTCACGCCCCTGTCTTATTCCCATGTAAATGGGCGTTCCCCCCGCAGCTTTTATACTATCCATAGCTTTCCTGGCTATATTCCTAGTTTCTCGCAAAACTTCAGGATCAGAAATCGCCTGAGCCTCTATTCGAGTCCATGCCCCAAGACCCAACAACTGTTCCATTGTTACACCTGCTAAGGGGTCTCCTGGTCCTCTCTGTACTGCTGCGGACGCCACAGCCTGCTGATGCCAATGAGCATTAAACAATATTAACTGATGAGGGGTAGAGATCAATTTCGTTATGCTTCTAATATCTGCTGGGAGAAGGATATGCGCACTAAAAAGATCATCTATCATTTGCCTGGCCGGTTCCCTAGTCACCCCATATGTCCCTACTGTAGCCCGCAACTGTGATAACATCTTCCAGTCCAGAGATTGAATCTCAGCCTGGACTCCTCCCTGCGGCAAGGGAGTGTAAACAACAGGGAATGCAAGATTCTCAGTTGCTGTCTGTACTAACTCATTATCGCCATCCTCCATCCCGTGCCTTGCCAGCATAGACCACAACTCGCGTCTTTCCCTTGCGACAGTCCCCGCAAGATCAGACCCAGCCCCAGAGATCGGACCCGACCCGCGCAGAATTGACGGCTCCGGAGCCACCGGGAGCTCAGAGCAGCCGGACGGCTGCGGCTGCGGCACAGGCGGTGCCGAGACATGGAGCGGCGCCGAGGCAGCTCCGGACGGCGGAGCTCCGGACGGCGGAGGGGGAGGGCTAGAGGAGACCTCCGTGGGCTCCGTTCCTAGGTCAGCCTGCATTTCGCGAGGGGGTGCAGAGGGCGCTGAGGCTGCAGCCGGCAAGGTAACGGAGGAAAAAACAGGGGGGTTCGGGACACTAGTGCCCCATGGCAGCCCATCATCTTGATTCTGTTTTTGCGCAGCTTGAGCTTCCCGAGCTGCCCTTTTTTCCGCCTGACTCATCAACAACTCGTTATGCACTGCTTTCCACAACTTACTTCTCTTTTTTGCTGGCTTATCATCGTCTAAAACTAACTGCCACAGTTTATCCCCATACCGCCGCCACTCCTCTAAGGTGTGCACTGAGTGGGGATTTGCAAAAAAGCCATATGAGACCGCGTGGCTCAATAAAGCAGGGAGATCCTTTACTAAGTCTATACCTTTAAACTGTCTCCGCCTAGAAAAGCGGAAAATAAATCATATGCTGCTTGCCTGTCCATATTTACTCACGTCGGTACCGTTGCAGCCCTCCAGGCTTCGGCAGCACGTATCTGCATAAACACTCTCCACACAGCCCTGCCAAAAAACACCTGGCAATGCGCCCCTTGTGTCATGGTTTTGTAATGCCGCTATCAATATTCCACATCATAACATCATGTGCAGTATGGATCATTGAAAGGTTCATACTCCAGTTCCGTGGAATAAGCCCTGAATTTTCCTGTTCGTTGTGGGAGAGTCAGACCAGATGGCCATCAGAGGTCCCTTCCAACTCTGAGGTTTCTGTGATTCTATAATTCTGTGAAAGCTTAGCACCTTAGAAGACAAACATTCAAACTATTAGACAAGCCAGGTACTTGACCAGGAAATTAGAATTTGGAGCCTACTAAGTGAATTATCCTCAACGAGAAATTCTGTTATTGTCTCCAGAGAGAACAGTTTTAGTCCAGTCAGGCAGTTATCCCACTTGTTCCCTTCTCACAGGATTTCACTGTTTGGTTTTGTTTGTTTGTTTGTTTGTTTTTTAATGGTCAAATATTCTGTTATCAGAATACAATAAATTAGTATTTGCTACCGTCTAGTGATAGCATTTATTTTATTGCCTCTACATGCTTTGTTCTGCAATAACGTTCTTTTCTCCTCAGAAATTCCTAAGCTGATCTTGACTTTATGCTTCTTCGCAGTAGTAAAGGCAAGGAAGGAAAAGCCTGAGTACTTTCAGTGATGGAACTTTTTACATTCATGGTGATATTTTTCTCTTCCTTTCCAAATGTTTTTTTCTTTAAGAGAATTTTGTCTTCAGCTTTTTGTTGAAGGATTTTACTGACACCACTGCGACATTGGATGACGACATCCAAGGTACATTAGGAGCTAAACTTGTGCTTTCTGCCACCACCATCAGTGAAGGAAGGGTGAATTTAATGAGCTAAGTGAAAAGAACACTTCAGTATTTGAAGAACGTGAAAGCAGCATTTTCTCAGTACAGCTGGACACATTTCCAAGACAAGAAAAATAAATAAATAAAGAGCTTCAACAAAAATAAAGAGCTTCAACAAACGAATAAATAAACAATCCCATTTAAATCCAAGAAATTGCATGGATTTTATGTTGGGGTACTAAGTTGTTGTTGTAAGGATTTATGAGTGCATACAATTGTTCTGAGTAGATGGACTGTTCTAGAATAGCTGAGTTGGGCCTGTAGGTTAAGAGTTAGTGGGCGGGGGGTTTAGGTAGGTGTGTGTATAGGTTCTTTTGCGTGCATTGGGTTTTGCCTAGTGGGTGTACGCGTCTGCATGGGATTTAGGATGGTATATAAGGAGTGTGACGCAACAATAAATTGAGAGAAGACATCATGGCGTCCATGTTTGTATCTCTCCCCCAGACAGTTGAGGTCCTGGGACAAGTCAGGTTAGTTGGCGGATACGTCAATTTTACTTATACAACAAAAATGAAACTATTCAAAAATATGATTCCCAGGGATGCTGCAGATGGATGCTGGTGTATGAAATCCTCACTTCTGTTATAGACCACGCGTGCTGTGCTGCTCCTCTGTTTAGCTCTGTAGGTACCGGGAGCAATTTATGTGTTTTGAAGAACTGTCCAACCTGATAACTCATCTTTGCCACATTAAAAGATAGTTTTGTTGATGGCTGTTGGAGTACACAAGCTCTGATAAGACAGTGCAAAAAGGCAGCAGAAAAAAAAAAAAAGGAAAAGAAAAAAGAAAAAAGAAAAAGGAAAGCTATGAATGTTAAACGTGGAAGGCTGCATTGTGCCCAAGTACCAGTGTGCAGGAAACATGGCCTGCAGCACTCCTGGGAAAGGGTGATGGAAGATAAAGAAGGCTGTGTCATAACATACCTTTGATGAAGAGAAACCACTGGGAAAAACAGATGTGGCATCCCTGAAGTCATCACTCTTAAGCTTGTCTGAACCTTTTTTTCCTGCCCCTGCGTTGAGCACAGATACATGTTGGGCAGAGAAATGGCTTGAGAGCAGCCCTGAGGAGAGGGCTGTGGGTTGAGGTAAGATTCA
The DNA here is from genome assembly GCF_054131305.1 of Coturnix japonica. NCBI lineage: Eukaryota > Metazoa > Chordata > Aves > Galliformes > Phasianidae > Coturnix > Coturnix japonica. Next base: position 138,101 of record NW_028188993.1, read on the forward strand.
ATATGAGCTGTCAATGCGTGCTTGCAGCCCAGAAGGCCAACAGTAGCCTAGACTGCATGAAAAGAAGCGTGAGCAGGCTTTGAGCAAGCTGGTCTAGAGGGAGGTGTCCCCTCCAGCAGGAGGGCTCCCTGGGATCAGCCTTGGGAGCAGTGGGCATCCTGCAGACGGCACGGCTCTGGGAAGTCGCCGGCGGGGCTCCGCCGAACGGGGAAGGGGCGGCGCGACCCCGCGCCCTCCCAGGCACCCCCGCTGCGCCGCTGTCCCACCGCCCCCCGGGCCTCCGAGGGGCGAGCCGACCCGCCTCCGTCCCGCGGGGGCCGGCCGTCAGGGAGCCCGAGCCCGCGCCGCTGAGGCGGACGGAACCGCCTCTCTTCGCCCCGCCGTTGGCTCCGACCGGGAGCCTGTGTGAGGCCGCCGCTCCGCAGTGGAGCCGCGGCCGGGCGGGCGGCACCGGGCATCGCTATGGAGAGGAACCCCATCCCGGTGCTGACGGTGCAGACGACGCCCTACGAGGACCAGCGGCCGACGGGCGGCGGGGGGCTGCGGCGCCCCACGGGGCTCTTGGAGAGCCAGCGCAACTACCTGCCCAGCTTCGTGCAGAGCCTGCTCTCCTCCGTCGATCTCCGCGACCGCCAGGGCTGCACCATGGTGGTGGGCAGCGACGGCCGCTACTTGAGCAAGACGGCCATCGAGATCGTCGTCCAGATGGCCGCGGCCAACGGGGTAAGCTCTCCATGCACATGGCCAGAAAATGCCTGGAGATAAAGCAGCTGAGCCCTGTTCATGGTTCACATATATCAGCACCAATGTTCCTTTTAACCTTTAAGAGTTTTATTTAGAAAGGAGGTGCCTGTCTCAGAGTCGTATGTGACTTGATATTCTGAGATTCATGGAATCTCAGAACTGTGGGGGTTGGAATGGACAACTGGGGATCATCAAGTCCAGTCCTGCTAAAGCAGGTTCACGACAATAGTTTTGTTCTAGGTTCTATCATTTCACTCAAGAATCTTGGTTGTATTTCAAATAAATTTTTGCATTGCTATGGAATTTGTGGGAGAACTTTGTCTTAGAGACTGTCATTGATCTGTATTACTAGCAGCAGGAGGAGTAAGAACATATCTCTGACACCAGTGTGGTAAGAAGTGACTTAAGGTTACAAGTCAGGTAATTTAATGACTGTTATTTAGAGACATAATCTTGGTTTTCATATCCTCAGATTTCTTGTCAGAGGTCCAGTTACTTGTTTTGTTGCTTCTGTACTGGAAGAGCTTTTTCAATTCACTAAAACAAGCAAAAAATAAGAATTTCTCAAGCCTGGTTTGGTGGACTTTTTTTAGCTACAGGTATGAGTTAATAAGGCAAACTAATCAGGTGACAAGTGCTGTGTTGCGATATGCTGGGAGTTCTGAAAATACTATAAACGATTTCAAATGTGATGATAGTTGTGTGGAAAGGAGTGCTTAAAGCAGCTAATGGTTTTACTCCATTTTAATGTTCTCCCTTTAGGTATTGTATCTGTTGTTTATGCAAAGCATGGATTGCAGGTAAGATACTGGATTTCCCACATGTTTTAGATAAACTGCTACCCAGAACAGCTGTTGCAATGATGTTCATTTTTGTTAATTTTTTTTACAATTGCTTTAATTCTTACAACAAATAAGGATATATTTTGTTTATTGTGGCTCACTAGTACTGTGTTTTGAACAGGAACAAAGAACTGATAAGCATGCAATTTTCAGCTTCTTACCAAGGCAGCAGCATCTCTGCAAAGAGTTGTCAGGTTACTTGACGTGTGATTCATGGAATCTCAGAACTGTGGGGGTTGGAATGGACAACTGGGGATCATCAAGTCCAATCCTGGTAAAGCAGGTTCACGACAATAGTTAAGTTCTAGGTTTTATCATTTCGCTCAAGAATCTTGGTTGTATTTCAAATAGATTTTTGCATTGCTATGGAATTTGTGGGAGAACTTTGTCTTAGAGACTGTCATTGATCCGTATTACTAGCAGCAGGAGGAGTAAGAACATATCTCTGACACCAGTGTGGTAACAAGTGACTTAATTAAATGTTGTAAGTCAGGTAATTTAATGACTAATGGCAGCTACGGGGAGGAGAGGTTAGAGGGTTGGACTACTACATACTGTATCGGATTAACAGATGATTTAGTTACCTGGAAGTAGAATAAAATGTCAGGTAACAGAGGCATCTAAGTAAAGTGTACTGAAAGAACAGACCTACAGAACAGTGAGGATTGGTAAGTGCAGAAATAGTTTTTCATTTCTAGCTTTTTCATTGATAGTTGGCCATAAAAACAGTTTCTTACAACGTAGTAACTTAAGCAGTATGAATGAAAATCATACATTGTGTAAAATGATTTTGGCATAGTTTAAATGCAAATTAATTTGAGCGTTTTTTAAACATGCTCAATCCAGTTGTTTTAATTATTGTCTAGCACTTGACAGAGGAGAAGCCAGAAGGCCTTGTCAACGAAGCATCTCGGTATGGATATCAAAACCACTTTTTTAATCATAGTCAGTGACTGCGCTGTGCGGAAGATCATTCAAAATTGATTCTTTTTCTTTTCTAAGGTTTTCCCCTCCCTTGCTTTTAAACAAAGGTTGAAAGCAAAAATTACTCTGTACTTCATTTGATCATTCTGCTTAGATATGAATTTTCTAACAAGTAGGTTGATCTGAAAATAATGCCTCCTCTTTTTTTCCATGGAAACAACAACAGATAGAGTACAAATAACAGGTTGAAAGAAGCTCAACTTTCAGCTACAAAAACAGTTTTCAGAATAGTCTCCTCACCATTAGCTATACATTTTTACTAGCAGTGAAAAAACCTCAGCATGCTGTGCTTGTAAACATTTCAGTGGCCATGGCTTGTCTTTCATGTCACTGTCTGCTGCTACTTTTGTCTACTGAAATGCACAAGCCACAAGTAACCTCAAGAAGCTAATACTGTAGACATTCCATGATGTTTTAGTTGGCTGATGGTTTGGTTAATGTTTGCCTTCCTGTACTAACAATATAGTAATTTTACAGTGCTATGAGAGACATACTGCTTCTGCTTTACAAAAAACTGCTTGTTCAAGGTGTTCCTTTTTTCTTTTTCCAAATGCATAGGCAGGTTGCATTAGCTGATCTTGTAATCGTCAATAAAACGGATTTGGTTTCAAGGGAAGAATTTAATAAAGTCAGACCAACTGTCAGGTATGAAATTTCTGGTATAACCGTGACATTGTACATGCTCAAATGTTATTAGAAATTAGGCTCAAAATTAGGCCTAAAAAATGCCTTATAATAGACCTTTGTCTTAAGTGCTCACATTCTTATACTATTGGGCAGCTGTTGCCATTTGTCTGAGTTAACTACAGGGGGCAGTGTCTGGTAGTACATACATGTTTATTAGCAAATATAAAGGGGTATGGAAGATATCTGAATAATTGTCATGGATGTAAAAGAACAAACGGGCTGAATCAAAGCAGTGTTCAAAGGTGTGTTCCATCTTTCTCAGTACCCTGACAGACAAAATGGAATATTGAGAAATACTTTGCAACGTTATTTGTGGTTCAGACTCTTGAGAATTCTTAACCTTGCAGTTTGTACTGGGAGAAGAAAAATGCTGTGTTCAGTAGTAATATTTTATTGTCAGAAGTTGTGAATTTTGACCTTGGTTCGGCTATAAAATGTCACAAAAGCAAACTTTTTCTTGATGCCTCTTGGACTGTAAAACATTTAGTAACAGTGTGAGAGATGTCGTTATGTTTCTTGTATTGCTCTACATTGTTAAATTGTTCAATGGATATATTACAGTTGCGTTTGCACCTCATTTTGCTTTTTTCTCTTTGTTTTAGGTCAATAAATGGACTTGTCGAAATTTTGGAGACACAAAGGTCGAGGTATTAGATTAACCTGTATTCCAACAAGTACCAAATCCTGTCCCACTGACATTATTTTTACCAAGCTTTCATTATGATCTGTTGGCTGTGCACATGCATACCTACCTGTACTGTGTTTTAATGTGTGCTTGTGTTCAAAGAGGTACAGAACGATTGTTCCCATCAGAGAATTAGATAACACTTAGGCATCCAATACAAATCACATCTTTCAGAAAACAGATTGTTGTGTGGTTTTTGTTTGTTTGTTTGTTTGTTTAGTATTAATTTATTCTTTAACTGTATTCACTAAAATTCTCTTTTTATGCTCCCATATTACTGTACAGCTGAAAGCTGCTTTACTCCACGGTAGATAGCACTGACTGCTGACATCTGAAAATAGGGCTAGCTTCTGGTGCTTTGCATTGGAATAAGAGATCAGGAAAAAAAAAACAACAAACATGAACAATTATTTATATGTTTAAAAATGAGTAATCGAAGCTTCAGTACACATAATTCTTACATGCAATGAAAATACAAAGCTTTCTTTCTCTCCCTATCTGTGCAGAGTTGATCTTTCCAATGTGCTGGACCTGCATGCTTTAGACAGTCTATCTGGAATCAGGTATGGCAATAATTTCACTTTTATTAAAAGTAATGCTCATTGCATAGATACACGCATGAAGTAGGTACATTTACATTTAGGCAGAGTCTGCATCTGAATTTCTGTTCCATGTTCTAGTTCAGACACTTGTTTACAATTCTCAGTAAGAGTAAGAAGTACTAGAAAGAGGATGTTTTTCCACTTGAGATACATGCAGCAAAAGATTGTAGGGTTTGTAAAATGAAATGAGAGCCAAAGCACCCATGATTGTTTGGCGTTTTCCCCCCGTTTCCCTTGTTGAGGCTTTAAGTTGTCCATTAGTACTACTAGTAATCAATAAGATCTCAGTGCTTTTTTCTGGTTCTCTTAAAACTCAGAGGATTTAATTTTTTTCTTGCTTTACATTGTGATGAACTGGAGACCTTAGTTTTCACAGGAAACTCTGAGTTCCACAACAACCTAAGCCTTGGAAATGTTGTTCAGCGTGTTCCTGGATCCGTTATGTCCTCTGGTTCTTTTATGACTAAGAGGCTCAGCTTTAAATTAGGAAGCACTGCACAGTGTGCAGTGGGAATTAGCTTTGGGAATGAGTTAAGTAGAAAGTGGTGTATAGTATTTCACTTCATTTTATACTGCACATTTTACTCTTAGAAGCAATGGCTTTGTTCCTTTTTTACTTCCTAACATAGTTTCAAAAAGTGATGCCCAACAAATCATCCCACAGATGTCAGAAGTTACTTTTTTGTTTTATAAAGATGTAAGAGTGTAAAATGTAGATAGAAGTCCATGGCGACTTACTCTATGATGGTTAAAAGTTAGTAGGTCGTACTACTAGCCTTGTTGTGAAAATGGGTCTCCTAAGTCTTTCTTGTAAGACACTGACAGCTGAGTTAGAACAAAGCGTTTCTAATCATAACAGACTCTCTTGGCCCAAGGACAGCTTGAATCCAACCAGAAATGACCATCCAATAGGTCACTCCTTGCTTTATCACTCATAGGTCAGAATTTTTTTCCTAATCTAGAAAGGAAATCCGTAATTGTTCTGTACATTACTATAGTCAAATTAGAGAATTGACAGTGGAATTCCAGCAGTTAATCTGTGGCAGACTTCCTATCACAGATCATTTGAAAGATCAAACAAACATAATTAAACATAACTATTCTGAGATTAAAGCTGAATTAACAGTTGAAAATTACTTTGATAACAGCACTTTAGTTTTGGTCTGCAGTACTGAAGAGTTTGTGTAGATCTTGTTTGAGATAATGACACTGCATCCATCCAGTGCAAATGCAACATCTGCTTGTTTACAGCTTGCAGAAAAAATTGGAGAGTATGAAGACAACAGATGCACATCTCGACAAGGTAATTACAACAAGCACTGCTTCAGTCTCGCTGTTAGAAGATAGTTCAGGATAACTGCAACCATGGCATACTAATCATCTTATTTTTTCAGAAGGTTTCAGGTAGAGAATAGTATGTTTAAGATCTCTGGAATATTACACTAAATGCCATGTACTTTGATACAGATAGATAGTAAATGTATATTCTGAGTTCTGCTTTCAAATATGGTTTAAGAGTTCTATTGTTGGAAACAGTGTTCTTGTACATGGAGAGCATTACTACAACAGACAAGTAATACTATTCTTTCAATATTTGTCCTTATTGAGCAATTGAGATTTGAGAATTGAGCCCTATACTTACACCTGATATTTATCCCGTAGGTCGAAATGATGTCAGTGTTTGTAGATATTGGGGAGTTGCTGTTCACAACTTTGCATTAATTAAGGTGTTAGAGAGACACATTCTGTGAGTGCTTCCCTTCGTTTTTACACAGAAAATCAACAGATCAACCTGTAACAGTGAATTAGGTTTTCCTATAAATTTGATATAATACCTACAATCGCATGTGTGCTAGAAGGTTAGGAATGTGAAATGCTTTGTTTTTCCAGATATGTAACCCAGCTTTTATTTATGTCAGGGTAGAATCTTCTCTCTTGCTCTGTGCAATAAAACAATCCTTGCATATTACAGTTTAAATTGCATTTTTATCTTCCTGATTGTGTTTTATTTAGAGAGAAAATACAGTATTTTGTCTGTTTTGTGGTTTTGATTTTTAATAAATAATTGAAGGGGAAAGGGTCTGGCCTGTCACTCCTTTAGAGTATAAGCAGTTCTGTGCTAAATGCTGCTTTTAAGCATCTATCTTGTCTGTCTTGTGTGTCTTTCCATTTACAGGACATAGTGACAGTAACACTTGAAGTCCTAGGAAATATTAAGGAAGAAAACGTTAATCTCTTTATACAGGTAAATATGAATACATCGCAGTCAAGTGCGAAATCATTGTGTCCTTTTGTAGAAAATCATCTTACGCTGTTCTGTTTGTGAAAACATTTTTCCTCTTTGTAGAATCTTGTGTGGGAAAAGAATGTGAAAGATAGGACTGGATGTACCATGGATGTCATAAGACTGAAGGTTTGCCTGAAACTTCCAACCTCTTTGTTTTGTGCTTTCCCTCTTTTTAAATGGAAAGAAACTGCAGTGTATTGTCAGCCACATACAGGTCAAAGAGCAGACAAAAGAGAGAACATCAGTTTGTCATTGATCCATGTAGAGACACTTAAATACCTGCCAGCCAATGAGACCACTCAAGGTAGCTGACAGAGAAGCAAACCACAGTACTACTTGCTGTGTAGTGAAAGGGGAGACTTGCAGTCCCAAACATGAGTGGGACAGGATGAATGATCAGGACATAAGTGAAAGGAGGTGATGTTGTTTTCCCCTCCTTTGCTCTGAAAGGTCTCATCCATTTCACCTAGATGGCTCCTTATCTAGGGATGTAGTTACAGGTTTCTGTCCATGATTACAGTTATTGGCATAATAAACAGAAGTTTAACTGAGTGTAACAATGCAGCACAGTGCTAGCTATGGTCCCCCTAAAATTTTTTGATTACATCAGGCTGCAGTTTTAAAGATGTGATTTACACATAAGTGTATTCATCCCCGTGTACGATTCATTGCATAGTTCTGAGGTGAACGTTGGTGATGCTTGAGGATATACTTTCATTTTCCTTAAACCACAAAGCTAAGTAAATGATAAAAAAGTCGATTGTATGATTAGACAAGGTCTAAGGAAAACAATCAAATGTGCTGTGATTTGTTTCCTGAGAACATATGTGTGTCACAGGCAGCAAGGTAATTATTTCTACTTCACTGGAAGAAAGGTTTATTTCTTGACAAGTAGAACAACAGCAGCATAAAGCCGGCAGTGCTGATGCACTTCGAGCTGTCTGTTGTGCTCATTAGCTGTACTGCTGATTAGAAGTATGCTTCTGTTGTACTGAGCTTTGGGATCCGAGTAATATTTACATTCTATTTTAGACAGTTTTCAAGTGATGAAAACTCTTTTAGTGCAACGTTTGGCATGTGAGTTAATGGACTTAGTTTTGAAGGTATTCCATTGTTAATTCCATTGCTAGTCATTTCACCACACAGATATTTGTTCTTTCTCTGCTATTGAGAGATTCTGTTTCAAGACAGTGTAAGTGTTAAGCATGAGAACTCAGTGGGAACAGACTCAGCATTTTTGCCTATTTTACATCACCTTGGACAGGTGATGAGGCTTTCATAGAGACATATATCATACATACAATCAAAGTGGCATGGTAGGAGATGACATTGAAATTTGCACAAATATTCCAGGTAACGGTCCAAATGAGAAGCTGAAGGCAGAGTATAGCAAAGTATAATTCTTAATTGTAAGAATGGTTGTTACAAGAGATGACTCTGTTGCATTGTTATTTTGATCAACCTCTGCATATTTGTCAGAGGTTTTTCCCTGCTCTGTGTACTTGTAAAGTTGTTTTGTTTTTCTTTTTTTCTCCGTAAGTATTTTGTTTTTAAAGGTTTGTTTATATACTCTAACAGTTATTTTTCTGGTAGGGGACTGGTATCTTTTCAAGGCAAATCTCATCAAGAGATAGTCCAAGGTGTCCATGAGCTGTATGATCTGGAAGAGACTGCAATAGAATGGAAAGAAGATGAAAAAAGAACCAATAGGTTCATTCCCAGGGTGAGAGAGTGAGGCAGACTACTACATACTGGATCGGATTGACAGCTGATGTAGTTGCCTGGAAGTAGAATAAAATGTCAGGTAACAGAGGCATCTATGTAAAGTGTACTGAAAGAACAGACCTACAGAACAGTGAGGATTGGTAAGTGCAGAAATAGTTTTTCATTTCTAGCTTTTTCATTGATAGTTGGCCATAAAAATAGTTCCTTACAATGTAGTCACTTAAGCGGTATGAATGAAAATCATACATTGTGTAAAATGATTTTGGCATAGTTTAAATGCAAATTAATTTGAGCATTTTTTAAACATGCTTAATCCAGTTGTTTTAATTATTGTCTAGCACTTGAGACAGGAGAAGCGAGAAGGCCTTGTCAATGAAGCATCTCGGTATGGATATCAAAACCACTTTTTTAATCATAGTCAGTGACTGCACTGTGCGGAAGATCATTCAAAATTGATTCTTTTTCTTTTCTAAGGTTTTCCCCTCCCTTGCTTTTAAACAAAGGTAGAAAACAAAACTTACTCTGTACTTCATTTGATCATTCTGCTTAGATATGAATTTTCTAATAAGTGGGTTGATCTGAAAATAATGCCTCCTCTTTTTTTCCATGGAAACAACAACAGATAGAGTACAAATAACAGGTTGAAAGAAGCTCAACTTTCAGCTACAAAAACAGTTTTCAGAATAGTCTCCTCACCATTAGCTATACATTTTTACTAGCAGTGAAAAAACCTCAGCATGCTGTGCTTGTAAACATTTCAGTGGCCATGGCTTGTCTTTCATGTCACTGTCTGCTGCTACTTTTGTCTACTGAAATGCACAAGCCACAAGTAACCTCAAGAAGCTAATACTGTAGACATTCCATGATGTTTTAGTTGGCTGATGGTTTGGTTAATGTTTGCCTTCCTGTACTAACAATATAGTAATTTTACAGTGCTATGAAAGACATACTGCTTCTGCTTTACAAAAAACTGCTTGTTCAAGGTGTTCCTTTTTTCTTTTTCCAAATGCATAGGCAGGTTGCATTAGCTGATCTTGTAATCGTCAATAAAACGGATTTGGTTTCAAGGGAAGAATTGAATAAAGTCAGACCAACTGTCAGGTATGAAATTTCTGGTATAACCGTGACATTGTACATGCTCAAATGTTATTAGAAATTAGGCTCAAAATTAGGCCTAAAAAATGCCTTATAATAGACCTTTGTCTTAAGTGCTCACATTCTTATACTATTGGGCAGCTGTTGCCATTTGTCTGAGTTAACTACAGGGGGCAGTGTCTGGTAGTACATACATGTTTATTAGCAAATATAAAGGGGTATGGAAGATATCTGAATAATTGTCATGGATGTAAAAGAAGAAACGGGCTGAATCAAAGCAGTGTTCAAAGGTGTGTTCCATCTTTCTCAGTACCCTGACAGACAAAATGGAATATTGAGAAATACTTTGCAACGTTATTTGTGGTTCAGACTCTTGAGAATTCTTAACCTTGCAGTTTGTACTGGGAGAAGAAAAATGCTGTGTTCAGTAGTAATATTTTATTGTCAGAAGTTGTGAATTTTGACCTTGGTTCGGCTATAAAATGTCACAAAAGCAAACTTTTTCTTGATGCCTCTTGGACTGTAAAACATTTAGTAACAGTGTGAGAGATGTCGTTATGTTTCTTGTATTGCTCTACATTGTTAAATTGTTCAATGGATATATTACAGTTGCGTTTGCACCTCATTTTGCTTTTTTCTCTTTGTTTTAGGTCAATAAATGGACTTGTCGAAATTTTGGAGACACAAAGGTCGAGGTATTAGATTAACCTGTATTCCAACAAGTACCAAATCCTGTCCCACTGACATTATTTTTACCAAGCTTTCATTATGATCTGTTGGCTGTGCACATGCATACCTACCTGTACTGTGTTTTAATGTGTGCTTGTGTTCAAAGAGGTACAGAACGATTGTTCCCATCAGAGAATTAGATAACACTTAGGCATCCAATACAAATCACATCTTTCAGAAAACAGATTGTTGTGTGGTTTTTGTTTGTTTGTTTGTTTGTTTAGTATTAATTTATTCTTTAACTGTATTCACTAAAATTCTCTTTTTATGCTCCCATATTACTGTACAGCTGAAAGCTGCTTTACTCCACGGTAGATAGCACTGACTGCTGACATCTGAAAATAGGGCTAGCTTCTGGTGCTTTGCATTGGAATAAGAGATCAGGAAAAAAAAAACAACAAACATGAACAATTATTTATATGTTTAAAAATGAGTAATCAAAGCTTCAGTACACATAATTCTTACATGCAATGAAAATACAAAGCTTTCTTTCTCTCCCTATCTGTGCAGAGTTGATCTTTCCAATGTGCTGGACCTGCATGCTTTAGACAGTCTATCTGGAAGCAGGTATGGCAATAATTTCACTTTTATTAAAAGTAATGCTCATTGCATAGATACACGCATGAAGTAGGTACATTTACATTTAGGCAGAGTCTGCATCTGAATTTCTGTTCCATGTTCTAGTTCAGACACTTGTTTACAATTCTCAGTAAGAGTAAGAAGTACTAGAAAGAGGATGTTTTTCCACTTGAGATACATGCAGCAAAAGATTGTAGGGTTTGTAAAATGAAATGAGAGCCAAAGCACCCATGACTGTTTGGCGTTTCCCTTGTTGAGGGTTTAAGTTGTCCATTAGTACTACTAGTAATCAATAAGATCTCAGTGCTTTTTTCTGGTTCTCTTAAAACTCAGAGAATTTAATTTTTTTCTTGCTTTACATTGTGATGAACTGGAGACCTTAGTTTTCACAGGAAACTCTGAGTTCCACAACAACCTAAGCCTTGGAAATGTTGTTCAGCGTGTTCCTGGATCCGTTATGTCCTCTGGTTCTTTTATGACTAAGAGGCTCAGCTTTAAATTAGGAAGCACTGCACAGTGTGCAGTGGGAATTAGCTTTGGGAATGAGTTAAGTAGAAAGTGGTGTATAGTATTTCACTTCATTTTATACTGCACATTTTACTCTTAGAAGCAATGGCTTTGTTCCTTTTACTTCCTAACATAGTTTCAAAAAGTGATGCCCAACAAATCATCCCACAGATGTCAGAAGTTACTTTTTTGTTTTATAAAGATGTAAGAGTGTAAAATGTAGATAGAAGTCCATGGCGACTTACTCTATGATGGTTAAAAGTTAGTAGGTCGTACTACTAGCCTTGTTGTGAAAATGGGTCTCCTAAGTCTTTCTTGTAAGACACTGACAGCTGAGTTAGAACAAAGCGTTTCTAATCATAACAGACTCTCTTGGCCCAAGGACAGCTTGAATCCAACCAGAAATGACCATCCAATAGGTCACTCCTTGCTTTATCACTCATAGGTCAGAATTTTTTTCCTAATCTAGAAAGGAAATCCGTAATTGTTCTGTACATTACTATAGTCAAATTAGAGAATTGACAGTGGAATTCCAGCAGTTAATCTGTGGCAGACTTCCTATCACAGATCATTTGAAAGATCAAACAAACATAATTAAACATAACTATTCTGAGATTAAAGCTGAATTAACAGTTGAAAATTACTTTGATAACAGCACTTTAGTTTTGGTCTGCAGTACTGAAGAGTTTGTGTAGATCTTGTTTGAGATAATGACACTGCATCCATCCAGTGCAAATGCAACATCTGCTTGTTTACAGCTTGCAGAAAAAATTGGAGAGTATGAAGACAACAGATGCACATCTCGACAAGGTAATTACAACAAGCACTGCTTCAGTCTCGCTGTTAGAAGATAGTTCAGGATAACTGCAACCATGGCATACTAATCATCTTATTTTTTCAGAAGGTTTCAGGTAGAGAATAGTATGTTTAAGATCTCTGGAATATTACACTAAATGCCATGTACTTTGATACAGATAGATAGTAAATGTATATACTGAGTTCTGCTTTCAAATATGGTTTAAGAGTTCTATTGTTGGAAACAGTGTTCTTGTACATGGAGAGCATTACTACAACAGACAAGTAATACTATTCTTTCAATATTTGTCCTTATTGAGCAATTGAGATTTGAGAATTGAGCCCTATACTTACACCTGATATTTATCCCGTAGGTCGAAATGATGTCAGTGTTTGTAGATATTGGGGAGTTGCTGTTCACAACTTTGCATTAATTAAGGTGTTAGAGAGACACATTCTGTGAGTGCTTCCCTTCGTTTTTACACAGAAAATCAACAGGTCAACCTGTAACAGTGAATTAGGTTTTCCTATAAATTTGATATAATACCTACAATCGCATGTGTGCTAGAAGGTTAGGAATGTGAAATGCTTTGTTTTTCCAGATATGTAACCCAGCTTTTATTTATGTCAGGGTAGAATCTTCTCTCTTGCTCTGTGCAATAAAACAATCCTTGCATATTACAGTTTAAATTGCATTTTTATCTTGGTGATTGTGTTTTATTTAGAGAGAAAATACAGTATTTTGTCTGTTTTGTGGTTTTGATTTTTAATAAATAATTGAAGGGGAAAGGGTCTGGCCTGTCACTCCTTTAGAGTATAAGCAGTTCTGTGCTAAATGCTGCTTTTAAGCATCTATCTTGTCTGTCTTGTGTGTCTTTCCATTTACAGGACATAGTGACAGTAACACTTGAAGTCCTAGGAAATATTAAGGAAGAAAACGTTAATCTCTTTATACAGGTAAATATGAATACATCGCAGTCAAGTGCGAAATCATTGTGTCCTTTTGTAGAAAATCATCTTACGCTGTTCTGTTTGTGAAAACATTTTTCCTCTTTGTAGAATCTTGTGTGGGAAAAGAATGTGAAAGATAGGACTGGATGTACCATGGATGTCATAAGACTGAAGGTTTGCCTGAAACTTCCAACCTCTTTGTTTTGTGCTTTCCCTCTTTTTAAATGGAAAGAAACTGCAGTGTATTGTCAGCCACATACAGGTCAAAGAGCAGACAAAAGAGAGAACATCAGTTTGTCATTGATCCATGTAGAGACACTTAAATACCTGCCAGCCAATGAGACCACTCAAGGTAGCTGACAGAGAAGCAAACCACAGTACTACTTGCTGTGTAGTGAAAGGGGAGACTTGCAGTCCCAAACATGAGTGGGACAGGATGAATGATCAGGACATAAGTGAAAGGAGGTGATGTTGTTTTCCCCTCCTTTGCTCTGAAAGGTCTCATCCATTTCACCTAGATGGCTCCTTATCTAGGGATGTAGTTACAGGTTTCTGTCCATGATTACAGTTATTGGCATAATAAACAGAAGTTTAACTGAGTGTAACAATGCAGCACAGTGCTAGCTATGGTCCCCCTAAAATTTTTTGATTACATCAGGCTGCAGTTTTAAAGATGTGATTTACACATAAGTGTATTCATCCCCGTGTACGATTCATTGCATAGTTCTGAGGTGAACGTTGGTGATGCTTGAGGATATACTTTCATTTTCCTTAAACCACAAAGCTAAGTAAATGATAAAAAAGTCGATTGTATGATTAGACAAGGTCTAAGGAAAACAATCAAATGTGCTGTGATTTGTTTCCTGAGAACATATGTGTGTCACAGGCAGCAAGGTAATTATTTCTACTTCACTGGAAGAAAGGTTTATTTCTTGACAAGTAGAACAACAGCAGCATAAAGCCGGCAGTGCTGATGCACTTCAAGCTGTCTGTTGTGCTCATTAGCTGTACTGCTGATTAGAAGTATGCTTCTGTTGTACTGAGCTTTGGGATCCGAGTAATATTTACATTCTATTTTAGACAGTTTTCAAGTGATGAAAACTCTTTTAGTGCAACGTTTGGCATGTGAGTTAATGGACTTAGTTTTGAAGGTATTCCATTGTTAATTCCATTGCTAGTCATTTCACCACACAGATATTTGTTCTTTCTCTGCTATTGAGAGATTCTGTTTCAAGACAGTGTAAGTGTTAAGCATGAGAACTCAGTGGGAACAGACTCAGCATTTTTGCCTATTTTACATCACCTTGGACAGGTGATGAGGCTTTCATAGAGACATATATCATACATACAATCAAAGTGGCATGGTAGGAGATGACATTGAAATTTGCACAAATATTCCAGGTAACGGTCCAAATGAGAAGCTGAAGGCAGAGTATAGCAAAGTATAATTCTTAATTGTAAGAATGGTTGTTACAAGAGATGACTCTGTTGCATTGTTATTTTGATCAACCTCTGCATATTTGTCAGAGGTTTTTCCCTGCTCTGTGTACTTGTAAAGTTGTTTTGTTTTTCTTTTTTTCTCCGTAAGTATTTTGTTTTTAAAGGTTTGTTTATATACTCTAACAGTTATTTTTCTGGTAGGGGACTGGTATCTATTCAAGGCAAATCTCATCAAGAGATAGTCCAAGGTGTCCATGAGCTGTATGATCTGGAAGAGACTGCGATAGAATGGAAAGAAGATGAAAAAAGAACCAATAGGTTCATTCCCAGGGTGAGAGAGTGAGGCAGACTACTACATACTGGATCGGATTGACAGCTGATGTAGTTGCCTGGAAGTAGAATAAAATGTCAGGTAACAGAGGCATCTATGTAAAGTGTACTGAAAGAACAGACCTACAGAACAGTGAGGATTGGTAAGTGCAGAAATAGTTTTTCATTTCTAGCTTTTTCATTGATAGTTGGCCATAAAAATAGTTCCTTACAATGTAGTCACTTAAGCGGTATGAATGAAAATCATACATTGTGTAAAATGATTTTGGCATAGTTTAAATGCAAATTAATTTGAGCATTTTTTAAACATGCTTAATCCAGTTGTTTTAATTATTGTCTAGCACTTGAGACAGGAGAAGCGAGAAGGCCTTGTCAATGAAGCATCTCGGTATGGATATCAAAACCACTTTTTTAATCATAGTCAGTGACTGCACTGTGCGGAAGATCATTCAAAATTGATTCTTTTTCTTTTCTAAGGTTTTCCCCTCCCTTGCTTTTAAACAAAGGTAGAAAACAAAACTTACTCTGTACTTCATTTGATCATTCTGCTTAGATATGAATTTTCTGATAAGTGGGTTGATCTGAAAATAATGCCTCCTCTTTTTTTCCATGGAAACTACAACAGATGGAGTACAAATAACAGGTTGAAAGAAGCTCAACTCTCAGCTACAAAAACAGTTTTCAGTATAGTCTCCTCACCATTAGCTATACATTTTTGCTAGCAGTGAAAAAGCCTCAGCATGCTGTGCTTGTAAACATTTCAGTGGCCATGGCTTGTCTTTCATGTCACTGGCTGCTGCTACTTTTGTCTCCTGAAATGCACAAGCCACAAGTCACCTCAAGAAGCTAATACTGTAGTCATTCCATGATGTTTTAGTTGGCTGATGGTTTGGTTAATGTTTGCCTTCCTGTACTAACTAACAATCTAGTAATTTTACAGCGCTATGAGAGACATACTGCTTCTGCCTTACAAAAAACTGCTTGTTCAAGGTATTCCTTTTTTCTTTTTCCAAATGCATAGGCAGGTTGCATTAGCTGATCTTGTAATCGTCAATAAAACGGATTTGGTTTCAAGGGAAGAATTGAATAAAGTCAGACCAACTGTCAGGTATGAAATTTCTGGTATAACCGTGATGTTGTACATGCTCAAATGTTATTAGAAATTAGATCTCATGATTGTTCCAACAGATCGTGTAGTGAAAAAGAGCAGTGAGAAAGCAGTGAAAAAGAGTCTGCGCCTTTCTGGAGATGTTTCCAGTGCATTTCTGTGCTTCCACAGTATTATCGGCTTGCCTAAGTAAGATTTGATGTTACCTGCTCAGAAGTGTA
The DNA here is from genome assembly GCF_054131305.1 of Coturnix japonica. Classification (NCBI taxonomy): domain Eukaryota; kingdom Metazoa; phylum Chordata; class Aves; order Galliformes; family Phasianidae; genus Coturnix; species Coturnix japonica. Next base: position 154,412 of record NW_028188993.1, read on the forward strand.
GAATTATAGAATAGAATCCAAGAATGCTCTTAAGTTGGAAGGAACCTTCAAGGACCATTGTCTCCAACCTCTGGCTCTACTCAGGACCACCCAAAATTCCAATTCTATGTCTGAGAGCTTTCTCCAAATGTTCCTTGAACTCTGGCTGCTTGGGGCTGTTCCATGTCTACCGCCCTCTGGTGAAGAACCTTTTCCCAATACCCAACCTGACCCTCTTCTGGTGCAACTCCACACCGTTTCCTTGGCTAAATTAGGCCTAACAAATGCCTTATAATAGACCTTTGTCTTAAGTGCTCACATTCTTATACTATTGGGCAGCTGTTGCCATTTGTCTGAGTTAACTACGGGGGGCAATGTCTGCTAGTCCATACATGTTTATTAGCAAATATAAAGGGGTATGGAAGATATCTGAATAATTGTCATGGATGTAAAAGAACAAATGGGCTGAATCAAAGCAGTGTTCAAAGGTGTGTTCCATCTTTCTCAGTACCCTGACAGACAAAATGGAATATTGAGAAATACTTTGCAACGTTATTTGTGGTTCAGACTCTTGAGAATTCTTAACCTTGCAGCTTGTACTGAGAGAAGAAAAATGCTATGTTCAGTAGTAATATTTTATTGTCAGAAGTTGTGAATTTTGACCTTGGTTCGGCTATAAAATGTCACAAAAGCAAACTTTTTCTTGATGCCTCTTGGACTGTAAAACATTGAGTAACAGTGTGAGAGATGTCGTTATGTTTCTTGTATTGCTCTACATTGTTAAATTGTTCAATCGATATATTACAGTTGCGTTTGCACCTCATTTTGCTTTTTTCTATTTGTTTTAGGTCAATAAATGGACTTGTCGAAATTTTGGAGACACAAAGGTCGAGGTATTAGATTAACGTGTATTCCAACAAGTACCAAATCCTGTCCCACTGACATTATTTTTACAAAGCTTTCATTATGATCTGTTGGCTGTGCACATGCATACCTACCTGTACTGTGTTTTAATGTGTGCTTGTGTTCAAAGAGGTACAGAAAGATTGTTCCCATCAGAGAATTAGATAACACTTAGGCATCCAATACAAATCACATCTTTCAGAAAACAGATTGTTGTGTGGTTTTTGTTTGTTTGTTTGTTTGTTTGTTTAGTATTAATTTATTCTTTAACTGTATTCACTAAAATTCTCTTTTTATGCTCCCATATTACTGTACAGCTGAAAGCTGCTTTACTCCATGGTAGATAGCACTGACTGCTGACATCTGAAAATAGGGCTAGCTTCTGGTGCTTTGCATTGGAATAAGAGATCAGGAAAAAAAACCAACAAACATGAACAATTATTTATATGTTTAAAAATGAGTAATCGAAGCTTCAGTACACATAATTCTTACATGCAGTGAAAATACAAAGCTTTCTTTCTCTCCCTATCTGTGCAGAGTTGATCTTTCCAATGTGCCGGACCTGCATGCTTTAGACAGTCTATCTGGAATCAGGTATGGCAATAATTTCACTTTTATTAAAAGTAATGCTCATTGCATAGATACACGCATGAAGTAGGTACATTTACATTTAGGCAGAGTCTGCATCTGAATTTCTGTTGCATGTTCTAGTTCAGACACTTGTTTACAATTCTCAGTAAGAGTAAGAAGTACTAGAAAGAGGATGTTTTTCCACTTGAGATACATGCAGCAAAAGATTGTAGGGTTTGTAAAATGAAATGAGAGCCAAAGCACCCATGATTGTTTGGCGTTTTCCCCCCGTTTCCCTTGTTGAGGCTTTAAGTTGTCCATTAGTACTACTAGTAATCAATAAGATCTCAGTGCTTTTTTCTGGTTCTCTTAAAACTCAGAGGATTTAATTTTTTTCTTGCTTTACATTGTGATGAACTGGAGACCTTAGTTTTCACAGGAAACTCTGAGTTCCACAACAACCTAAGCCTTGGAAATGTTGTTCAGCGTGTTCCTGGATCCGTTATGTCCTCTGGTTCTTTTATGACTAAGAGGCTCAGCTTTAAATTAGCAAACACTGCACAGTGTGCAGTGGGAATTAGCTTTGGGAATGAGTTAAGTAGAAAGTGGTGTATAGTATTTCACTTCATTTTATACTGCACATTTTACTCTTAGAAGCAATGGCTTTGTTCCTTTTTTACTTCCTAACATAGTTTCAAAAAGTGATGCCCAACAAATCATCCCACAGATGTCAGAAGTTACTTTTTTGTTTTATAAAGATGTAAGAGTGTAAAATGTAGATAGAAGTCCATGGCGACTTACTCTATGATGGTTAAAAGTTAGTAGGTCGTACTACTAGCCTTGTTGTGAAAATGGGTCTCCTAAGTCTTTCTTGTAAGACACTGACAGCTGAGTTAGAACAAAGCGTTTCTAATCATAACAGACTCTCTTGGCCCAAGGACAGCTTGAATCCAACCAGAAATGACCATCCAATAGGTCACTCCTTGCTTTATCACTCATAGGTCAGAATTTTTTTCCTAATCTAGAAAGGAAATCCGTAATTGTTCTGTACATTACTATAGTCAAATTAGAGAGTTGACAGTGGAATTCCAGCAGTTAACCTGTGGCAGACTTCCTATCACAGATCATTTGAAAGATCAAACAAACATAATTAAACATAACTATTCTGAGATTAAAGCTGAATTAACAGTTGAAAATTACTTTGATAACAGCACTTTAGTTTTGGTCTGCAGTACTGAAGAGTTTGTGTAGATCTTGTTTGAGATAATGACACTGCATCCATCCAGTGCAAATGCAACATCTGCTTGTTTACAGCTTGCAGAAAAAATTGGAGAGTATGAAGACAACAGATGCACATCTCGACAAGGTAATTACAACAAGCACTGCTTCAGTCTCGCTGTTAGAAGATAGTTCAGGATAACTGCAACCATGGCATACTAATCATCTTATTTTTTCAGAAGGTTTCAGGTAGAGAATAGTATGTTTAAGATCTCTGCAATATTACACTGAATGCCATGTACTTTGATATAGATAGATAGTAAATGTATATACTGAGTTCTGCTTTCAAATATGGTTTAAGAGTTCTATTGTTGGAAACAGTGTTCTTGTACATGGAGAGCATTACTACAACAGACAAGTAATACTATTCTTTCAATATTTGTCCTTATTGAGCAATTGAGATTTGAGAATTGAGCCCTATACTTACACCTGATATTTATCCCGTAGGTCGAAATGATGTCAGTGTTTGTAGATATTGGGGAGTTGCTGTTCACAACTTTGCATTAATTAAGGTGTTAGAGAGACACATTCTGTGAGTGCTTCCCTTCGTTTTTACACAGAAAATCAACAGATCAACCTGTAACAGTGAATTAGGTTTTCCTATAAATTTGATATAATACCTACAATCGCATGTGTGCTAGAAGGTTAGGAATGTGAAATGCTTTGTTTTTCCAGATATGTAACCCAGCTTTTATTTATGTCAGGGTAGAATCTTCTCTCTTGCTCTGTGCAATAAAACAATCCTTGCATATTACAGTTTAAATTGCATTTTTATCTTGGTGATTGTGTTTTATTTAGAGAGAAAATACAGTATTTTGTCTGTTTTGTGGTTTTGATTTTTAATAAATAATTGAAGGGGAAAGGGTCTGGCCTGTCACTCCTTTAGAGTATAAGCAGTTCTGTGCTAAATGCTGCTTTTAAGCATCTATCTTGTCTGTCTTGTGTGTCTTTCCATTTACAGGACATAGTGACAGTAACACTTGAAGTCCTAGGAAATATTAAGGAAGAAAACGTTAATCTCTTTATACAGGTAAATATGAATACATCGCAGTCAAGTGCGAAATCATTGTGTCCTTTTGTAGAAAATCATCTTACGCTGTTCTGTTTGTGAAAACATTTTTCCTCTTTGTAGAATCTTGTGTGGGAAAAGAATGTGAAAGATAGGACTGGATGTACCATGGATGTCATAAGACTGAAGGTTTGCCTGAAACTTCCAACCTCTTTGTTTTGTGCTTTCCCTCTTTTTAAATGGAAAGAAACTGCAGTGTATTGTCAGCCACATACAGGTCAAAGAGCAGACAAAAGAGAGAACATCAGTTTGTCATTGATCCATGTAGAGACACTTAAATACCTGCCAGCCAATGAGACCACTCAAGGTAGCTGACAGAGAAGCAAACCACAGTACTACTTGCTGTGTAGTGAAAGGGGAGACTTGCAGTCCCAAACATGAGTGGGACAGGATGAATGATCAGGACATAAGTGAAAGGAGGTGATGTTGTTTTCCCCTCCTTTGCTCTGAAAGGTCTCATCCATTTCACCTAGATGGCTCCTTATCTAGGGATGTAGTTACAGGTTTCTGTCCATGATTACAGTTATTGGCATAATAAACAGAAGTTTAACTGAGTGTAACAATGCAGCACAGTGCTAGCTATGGTCCCCCTAAAATTTTTTGATTACATCAGGCTGCAGTTTTAAAGATGTGATTTACACATAAGTGTATTCATCCCCGTGTACGATTCATTGCATAGTTCTGAGGTGAACGTTGGTGATGCTTGAGGATATACTTTCATTTTCCTTAAACCACAAAGCTAAGTAAATGATAAAAAAGTCGATTGTATGATTAGACAAGGTCTAAGGAAAACAATCAAATGTGCTGTGATTTGTTTCCTGAGAACATATGTGTGTCACAGGCAGCAAGGTAATTATTTCTACTTCACTGGAAGAAAGGTTTATTTCTTGACAAGTAGAACAACAGCAGCATAAAGCCGGCAGTGCTGATGCACTTCGAGCTGTCTGTTGTGCTCATTAGCTGTACTGCTGATTAGAAGTATGCTTCTGTTGTACTGAGCTTTGGGATCCGAGTAATATTTACATTCTATTTTAGACAGTTTTCAAGTGATGAAAACTCTTTTAGTGCAACGTTTGGCATGTGAGTTAATGGACTTAGTTTTGAAGGTATTCCATTGTTAATTCCATTGCTAGTCATTTCACCACACAGATATTTGTTCTTTCTCTGCTATTGAGAGATTCTGTTTCAAGACAGTGTAAGTGTTAAGCATGAGAACTCAGTGGGAACAGACTCAGCATTTTTGCCTATTTTACATCACCTTGGACAGGTGATGAGGCTTTCATAGAGACATATATCATACATACAATCAAAGTGGCATGGTAGGAGATGACATTGAAATTTGCACAAATATTCCAGGTAATGGTCCAAATGAGAAGCTGAAGGCAGAGTATAGCAAAGTATAATTCTTAATTGTAAGAATGGTTGTTACAAGAGATGACTCTGTTGCATTGTTATTTTGATCAACCTCTGCATATTTGTCAGAGGTTTTTCCCTGCTCTGTGTACTTGTAAAGTTGTTTTGTTTTTCTTTTTTTCTCCGTAAGTATTTTGTTTTTAAAGGTTTGTTTATATACTCTAACAGTTATTTTTCTGGTAGGGGACTGGTATCTATTCAAGGCAAATCTCATCAAGAGATAGTCCAAGGTGTCCATGAGCTGTATGATCTGGAAGAGACTGCGATAGAATGGAAAGAAGATGAAAAAAGAACCAATAGGTTCATTCCCAGGGTGAGAGAGTGAGGCAGACTACTACATACTGGATCGGATTGACAGCTGATGTAGTTGCCTGGAAGTAGAATAAAATGTCAGGTAACAGAGGCATCTAAGTAAAGTGTACTGAAAGAACAGACCTACAGAACAGTGAGGATTGGTAAGTGCAGAAATAGTTTTTCATTTCTAGCTTTTTCATTGATAGTTGGCCATAAAAATAGTTCCTTACAATGTAGTCACTTAAGCGGTATGAATGAAAATCATACATTGTGTAAAATGATTTTGGCATAGTTTAAATGCAAATTAATTTGAGCATTTTTTAAACATGCTTAATCCAGTTGTTTTAATTATTGTCTAGCACTTGAGACAGGAGAAGCCAGAAGGCCTTGTCAATGAAGCATCTCGGTATGGATATCAAAACCACTTTTTTAATCATAGTCAGTGACTGCACTGTGCGGAAGATCATTCAAAATTGATTCTTTTTCTTTTCTAAGGTTTTCCCCTCCCTTGCTTTTAAACAAAGGTAGAAAACAAAACTTACTCTGTACTTCATTTGATCATTCTGCTTAGATATGAATTTTCTAATAAGTAGGTTGATCTGAAAATAATGACTCCTCTTTTTTTCCATGGAAACTACAACAGATGGAGTACAAATAACAGGTTGAAAGAAGCTCAACTTTCAGCTACAAAAACAGTTTTCAGTATAGTCTCCTCACCATTAGCTATACATTTTTGCTAGCAGTGAAAAAGCCTCAGCATGCTGTGCTTGTAAACATTTCAGTGGCCATGGCTTGTCTTTCATGTCACTGGCTGCTGCTACTTTTGTCTCCTGAAATGCACAAGCCACAAGTCACCTCAAGAAGCTAATACTGTAGTCATTCCATGATGTTTTAGTTGGCTGATGGTTTGGTTAATGTTTGCCTTCCTGTACTAACTAACAATCTAGTAATTTTACAGCGCTATGAGAGACATACTGCTTCTGCCTTACAAAAAACTGCTTGTTCAAGGTATTCCTTTTTTCTTTTTCCAAATGCATAGGCAGGTTGCATTAGCTGATCTTGTAATCATCAATAAAACGGATTTGGTTTCAAGGGAAGAATTGAATAAAGTCAGACCAACTGTCAGGTATGAAATTTCTGGTATAACCGTGACATTGTACATGCTCAAATGTTATTAGAAATTAGATCTCATGATTGTTCCAACAGATCGTGTAGTGAAAAAGAGCAGTGAGAAAGCAGTGAAAAAGAGTCTGCCCCTTTCTGGAGATGTTTCCAGTGCATTTCTGTGCTTCCACAGTATTATCGGCTTGCCTAAGTAAGATTTGATGTTACCTGCTCAGAAGTGTAGAATTATAGAATAGAATCAAAGAATGCTTTTAAGTTGGAAGGAACCTTCAAGGACCATTGACTCCAACCTCTGGCTCTACTCAGGACCACCCAAAATTCCAATTCTATGTCTGAGAGCTTTCTCCAAATGTTCCTTGAACTCTGGCTGCTTGGGGCTGTTCCATGTCTACCGCCCTCTGGTGAAGAACCTTTTCCCAATACCCAACCTGACCCTCTTCTGGTGCAACTCCACACCGTTTCCTTGGCTAAATTAGGCCTAACAAATGCCTTATAATAGACCTTTGTCTTAAGTGCTCACATTCTTATACTATTGGGCAGCTGTTGCCATTTGTCTGAGTTAACTACGGGGGGCAATGTCTGCTAGTCCATACATGTTTATTAGCAAATATAAAGGGGTATGGAAGATATCTGAATAATTGTCATGGATGTAAAAGAACAAATGGGCTGAATCAAAGCAGTGTTCAAGGGTGTGTTCCATCTTTCTCAGTACCCTGACAGACAAAATGGAATATTGAGAAATACTTTGCAACGTTATTTGTGGTTCAGACTCTTGAGAATTCTTAACCTTGCAGCTTGTACTGAGAGAAGAAAAATGCTCTGTTCAGTAGTAATATTTTATTGTCAGAAGTTGTGAATTTTGACCTTGGTTCGGCTATAAAATGTCACAAAAGCAAACTTTTTCTTGATGCCTCTTGGACTGTAAAACATTTAGTAACAGTGTGAGAGATGTCGTTATGTTTCTTGTATTGCTCTACATTGTTAAATTGTTCAATCGATATATTACAGTTGCGTTTGCACCTCATTTTGCTTTTTTCTATTTGTTTTAGGTCAATAAATGGACTTGTCGAAATTTTGGAGACACAAAGGTCGAGGTATTAGATTAACCTGTATTCCAACAAGTACCAAATCCTGTCCCACTGACATTATTTTTACAAAGCTTTCATTATGATCTGTTGGCTGTGCACATGCATACCTACCTGTACTGTGTTTTAATGTGTGCTTGTGTTCAAAGAGGTACAGAACGATTGTTCCCATCAGAGAATTAGATAACACTTAGGCATCCAATACAAATCACATCTTTCAGAAAACGGATTCTTGTGTGGTTTTTTTTTGTTTGTTTGTTTGTTTAGTATTAATTTATTTTTTAACTGTATTCACTAAAATTCTCTTTTTATGCTCCCATATTACTGTACAGCTGAAAGCTGCTTTACTCCATGGTAGATAGCACTGACTGCTGACATCTGAAAATAGGGCTAGCTTCTGGTGCTTTGCATTGGAATAAGAGATCAGGAAAAAAAACCAACAAACATGAACAATTATTTATATGTTTAAAAATGAGTAATCGAAGCTTCAGTACACATAATTCTTACATGCAGTGAAAATACAAAGCTTTCTTTCTCTCCCTATCTGTGCAGAGTTGATCTTTCCAATGTGCCGGACCTGCATGCTTTAGACAGTCTATCTGGAATCAGGTATGGCCATAATTTCACTTTTATTAAAAGTAATGCTCATTGCATAGATACACGCATGAAGTAGGTACATTTACATTTAGGCAGAGTCTGCATCTGAATTTCTGTTGCATGTTCTAGTTCAGACACTTGTTTACAATTCTCAGTAAGAGTAAGAAGTAATAGAAAGAGGATGTTTTTCCACTTGAGATACATGCAGCAAAAGATTGTAGGGTTTGTAAAATGAAATGAGAGCCAAAGCACCCATGATTGTTTGGCGTTTTCCCCCCGTTTCCCTTGTTGAGGCTTTAAGTTGTCCATTAGTACTACTAGTAATCAATAAGATCTCAGTGCTTTTTTCTGGTTCTCTTAAAACTCAGAGGATTTAATTTTTTTCTTGCTTTACATTGTGATGAACTGGAGACCTTAGTTTTCACAGGAAACTCTGAGTTCCACAACAACCTAAGCCTTGGAAATGTTGTTCAGCGTGTTCCTGGATCCGTTATGTCCTCTGGTTCTTTTATGACTAAGAGGCTCAGCTTTAAATTAGCAAACACTGCACAGTGTGCAGTGGGAATTAGCTTTGGGAATGAGTTAAGTAGAAAGTGGTGTATAGTATTTCACTTCATTTTATACTGCACATTTTACTCTTAGAAGCAATGGCTTTGCTCCTTTTTTACTTCCTAACATAGTTTCAAAAAGTGATGCCCAACAAATCATCCCACAGATGTCAGAAGTTACTTTTTTGTTTTATAAAGATGTAAGAGTGTAAAATGTAGATAGAAGTCCATGGCGACTTACTCTATGATGGTTAAAAGTTAGTAGGTCGTACTACTAGCCTTGTTGTGAAAATGGGTCTCCTAAGTCTTTCTTGTAAGACACTGACAGCTGAGTTAGAACAAAGCGTTTCTAACCATAACAGACTCTCTTGGCCCAAGGACAGCTTGAATCCAACCAGAAATGACCATCCAATAGGTCACTCCTTGCTTTATCACTCTTAGGTCAGAATTTTTTTCCTAATCTAGAAAGGAAATCCGTAATTGTTCTGTACATTACTATAGTCAAATTAGATAATTGACAGTGGAATTCCAGCAGTTAAGCTGTGGCAGACTTCCTATCACAGATGATTTGAAAGATCAAACAAACATAATTAAACATAACTATTCTGAGATTAAAGCTGAATTAACAGTTGAAAATTACTTTGATAACAGCACTTTAGTTTTGGTCTGCAGTACTGAAGAGTTTGTGTAGATCTTGTTTGAGATAATGACACTGCATCCATCCAGTGCAAATGCAACATCTGCTTGTTTACAGCTTGCAGAAAAAATTGGAGAGTATGAAGACAACAGATGCACATCTCGACAAGGTAATTACAACAAGCACTGCTTCAGTCTCGCTGTTAGAAGATAGTTCAGGATAACTGCAACCATGGCATACTAATCATCTTATTTTTTCAGAAGGTTTCAGGTAGAGAATAGTATGTTTAAGATCTCTGCAATATTACACTGAATGCCATGTACTTTGATATAGATAGATAGTAAATGTATATACTGAGTTCTGCTTTCAAATATGGTTTAAGAGTTCTATTGTTGGAAACAGTGTTCTTGTACATGGAGAGCATTACTACAACAGACAAGTAATACTATTCTTTCAATATTTGTCCTTATTGAGCAATTGAGATTTGAGAATTGAGCCCTATACTTACACCTGATATTTATCCCGTAGGTCGAAATGATGTCAGTGTTTGTAGATATTGGGGAGTTGCTGTTCACAACTTTGCATTAATTAAGGTGTTAGAGAGACACATTCTGTGAGTGCTTCCCTTCGTTTTTACACAGAAAATCAACAGATCAACCTGTAACAGTGAATTAGGTTTTCCTATAAATTTGATATAATACCTACAATCGCATGTGTGCTAGAAGGTTAGGAATGTGAAATGCTTTGTTTTTCCAGATATGTAACCCAGCTTTTATTTATGTCAGGGTAGAATCTTCTCTCTTGCTCTGTGCAATAAAACAATCCTTGCATATTACAGTTTAAATTGCATTTTTATCTTGGTGATTGTGTTTTATTTAGAGAGAAAATACAGTATTTTGTCTGTTTTGTGGTTTTGATTTTTAATAAATAATTGAAGGGGAAAGGGTCTGGCCTGTCACTCCTTTAGAGTATAAGCAGTTCTGTGCTAAATGCTGCTTTTAAGCATCTATCTTGTCTGTCTTGTGTGTCTTTCCATTTACAGGACATAGTGACAGTAACACTTGAAGTCCTAGGAAATATTAAGGAAGAAAACGTTAATCTCTTTATACAGGTAAATATGAATACATCGCAGTCAAGTGCGAAATCATTGTGTCCTTTTGTAGAAAATCATCTTACGCTGTTCTGTTTGTGAAAACATTTTTCCTCTTTGTAGAATCTTGTGTGGGAAAACAATGTGAAAGATAGGACTGGATGTACCATGGATGTCATAAGACTGAAGGTTTGCCTGAAACTTCCAACCTCTTTGTTTTGTGCTTTCCCTCTTTTTAAATGGAAAGAAACTGCAGTGTATTGTCAGCCACATACAGGTCAAAGAGCAGACAAAAGAGAGAACATCAGTTTGTCATTGATCCATGTAGAGACACTTAAATACCTGCCAGCCAATGAGACCACTCAAGGTAGCTGACAGAGAAGCAAACCACAGTACTACTTGCTGTGTAGTGAAAGGGGAGACTTGCAGTCCCAAACATGAGTGGGACAGGATGAATGATCAGGACATAAGTGAAAGGAGGTGATGTTGTTTTCCCCTCCTTTGCTCTGAAAGGTCTCATCCATTTCACCTAGATGGCTCCTTATCTAGGGATGTAGTTACAGGTTTCTGTCCATGATTACAGTTATTGGCATAATAAACAGAAGTTTAACTGAGTGTAACAATGCAGCACAGTGCTAGCTATGGTCCCCCTAAAATTTTTTGATTACATCAGGCTGCAGTTTTAAAGATGTGATTTACACATAAGTGTATTCATCCCCGTGTACGATTCATTGCATAGTTCTGAGGTGAACGTTGGTGATGCTTGAGGATATACTTTCATTTTCCTTAAACCACAAAGCTAAGTAAATGATAAAAAAGTCGATTGTATGATTAGACAAGGTCTAAGGAAAACAATCAAATGTGCTGTGATTTGTTTCCTGAGAACATATGTGTGTCACAGGCAGCAAGGTAATTATTTCTACTTCACTGGAAGAAAGGTTTATTTCTTGACAAGTAGAACAACAGCAGCATAAAGCCGGCAGTGCTGATGCACTTCGAGCTGTCTGTTTTGCTCATTAGCTGTACTGCTGATTAGAAGTATGCTTCTGTTGTACTGAGCTTTGGGATCCGAGTAATATTTACATTCTATTTTAGACAGTTTTCAAGTGATGAAAACTCTTTTAGTGCAACGTTTGGCATGTGAGTTAATGGACTTAGTTTTGAAGGTATTCCATTGTTAATTCCATTGCTAGTCATTTCACCACACAGATATTTGTTCTTTCTCTGCTATTGAGAGATTCTGTTTCAAGACAGTGTAAGTGTTAAGCATGAGAACTCAGTGGGAACAGACTCAGCATTTTTGCCTATTTTACATCACCTTGGACAGGTGATGAGGCTTTCATAGAGACATATATCATACATACAATCAAAGTGGCATGGTAGGAGATGACATTGAAATTTGCACAAATATTCCAGGTAACGTTGCAAATGAGAAGCTGAAGGCAGAGTATAGCAAAGTATAATTCTTAATTGTAAGAATGGTTGTTACAAGAGATGACTCTGTTGCATTGTTATTTTGATCAACCTCTGCATATTTGTCAGAGGTTTTTCCCTGCTCTGTGTACTTGTAAAGTTGTTTTGTTTTTCTTTTTTTCTCCGTAAGTATTTTGTTTTTAAAGGTTTGTTTATATACTCTAACAGTTATTTTTCTGGTAGGGGACTGGTATCTATTCAAGGCAAATCTCATCAAGAGATAGTCCAAGGTGTCCATGAGCTGTATGATCTGGAAGAGACTGCAATAGAATGGAAAGAAGATGAAAAAAGAACCAATAGGTTCATTCCCAGGGTGAGAGAGTGAGGCAGACTACTACATACTGGATCGGATTGACAGCTGATGTAGTTGCCTGGAAGTAGAATAAAATGTCAGGTAACAGAGGCATCTATGTAAAGTGTACTGAAAGAACAGACCTACAGAACAGTGAGGATTGGTAAGTGCAGAAATAGTTTTTCATTTCTAGCTTTTTCATTGATAGTTGGCCATAAAAATAGTTCCTTACAATGTAGTCACTTAAGCGGTATGAATGAAAATCATACATTGTGTAAAATGATTTTGGCATAGTTTAAATGCAAATTAATTTGAGCATTTTTTAAACATGCTTAATCCAGTTGTTTTAATTATTGTCTAGCACTTGAGACAGGAGAAGCGAGAAGGCCTTGTCAATGAAGCATCTCGGTATGGATATCAAAACCACTTTTTTAATCATAGTCAGTGACTGCACTGTGCGGAAGATCATTCAAAATTGATTCTTTTTCTTTTCTAAGGTTTTCCCCTCCCTTGCTTTTAAACAAAGGTAGAAAACAAAACTTACTCTGTACTTCATTTGATCATTCTGCTTAGATATGAATTTTCTAATAAGTAGGTTGATCTGAAAATAATGACTCCTCTTTTTTTCCATGGAAACTACAACAGATGGAGTACAAATAACAGGTTGAAAGAAGCTCAACTCTCAGCTACAAAAACAGTTTTCAGTATAGTCTCCTCACCATTAGCTATACATTTTTGCTAGCAGTGAAAAAGCCTCAGCATGCTGTGCTTGTAAACATTTCAGTGGCCATGGCTTGTCTTTCATGTCACTGGCTGCTGCTACTTATGTCTCCTGAAATGCACAAGCCACAAGTCACCTCAAGAAGCTAATACTGTAGTCATTCCATGATGTTTTAGTTGGCTGATGGTTTGGTTAATGTTTGCCTTCCTGTACTAACTAACAATCTAGTAATTTTACAGCGCTATGAGAGACATACTGCTTCTGCCTTACAAAAAACTGCTTGTTCAAGGTATTCCTTTTTTCTTTTTCCAAATGCATAGGCAGGTTGCATTAGCTGATCTTGTAATCATCAATAAAACGGATTTGGTTTCAAGGGAAGAATTGAATAAAGTCAGACCAACTGTCAGGTATGAAATTTCTGGTATAACCGTGACATTGTACATGCTCAAATGTTATTAGAAATTAGATCTCATGATTGTTCCAACAGATCATGTAGTGAAAAAGAGCAGTGAGAAAGCAGTGAAAAAGAGTCTGCCCCTTTCTGGAGATGTTTCCAGTGCATTTCTGTGCTTCCACAGTATTATCGGCTTGCCTAAGTAAGATTTGATGTTACCTGCTCAGAAGTGTAGAATTATAGAATAGAATCAAAGAATGCTTTTAAGTTGGAAGGAACCTTCAAGGACCATTGACTCCAACCTCTGGCTCTACTCAGGACCACCCAAAATTCCAATTCTATGTCTGAGAGCTTTCTCCAAATGTTCCTTGAACTCTGGCTGCTTGGGGCTGTTCCATGTCTACCGCCCTCTGGTGAAGAACCTTTTCCCAATACCCAACCTGACCCTCTTCTGGTGCAACTCCACACCGTTTCCTTGGCTAAATTAGGCCTAACAAATGCCTTATAATAGACCTTTGTCTTAAGTGCTCACATTCTTATACTATTGGGCAGCTGTTGCCATTTGTCTTAGTTAACTACGGGGGGCAATGTCTGCTAGTCCATACATGTTTATTAGCAAATATAAAGGGGTATGGAAGATATCTGAATAATTGTCATGGATGTAAAAGAACAAATGGGCTGAATCAAAGCAGTGTTCAAAGGTGTGTTCCATCTTTCTCAGTACCCTGACAGACAAAATGGAATATTGAGAAATACTTTGCAACGTTATTTGTGGTTCAGACTCTTGAGAATTCTTAACCTTGCAGCTTGTACTGAGAGAAGAAAAATGCTCTGTTCAGTAGTAATATTTTATTGTCAGAAGTTGTGAAATTTGACCTTGGTTCGGCTATAAAATGTCACAAAAGCAAACTTTTTCTTGATGCCTCTTGGACTGTAAAACATTGAGTAACAGTGTGAGAGATGTCGTTATGTTTCTTGTATTGCTCTACATTGTTAAATTGTTCAATCGATATATTACAGTTGCGTTTGCACCTCATTTTGCTTTTTTCTATTTGTTTTAGGTCAATAAATGGACTTGTCGAAATTTTGGAGACACAAAGGTCGAGGTATTAGATTAACCTGTATTCCAACAAGTACCAAATCCTGTCCCACTGACATTATTTTTACAAAGCTTTCATTATGATCTGTTGGCTGTGCACATGCATACCTACCTGTACTGTGTTTTAATGTGTGCTTGTGTTCAAAGAGGTACAGAAAGATTGTTCCCATCAGAGAATTAGATAACACTTAGGCATCCAATACAAATCACATCTTTCAGAAAACAGATTGTTGTGTGGTTTTTGTTTGTTTGTTTGTTTGTTTGTTTAGTATTAATTTATTCTTTAACTGTATTCACTAAAATTCTCTTTTTATGCTCCCATATTACTGTACAGCTGAAAGCTGCTTTACTCCATGGTAGATAGCACTGACTGCTGACATCTGAAAATAGGGCTAGCTTCTGGTGCTTTGCATTGGAATAAGAGATCAGGAAAAAAAACCAACAAACATGAACAATTATTTATATGTTTAAAAATGAGTAATCGAAGCTTCAGTACACATAATTCTTACATGCAGTGAAAATACAAAGCTTTCTTTCTCTCCCTATCTGTGCAGAGTTGATCTTTCCAATGTGCCGGACCTGCATGCTTTAGACAGTCTATCTGGAATCAGGTATGGCAATAATTTCACTTTTATTAAAAGTAATGCTCATTGCATAGATACACGCATGAAGTAGGTACATTTACATTTAGGCAGAGTCTGCATCTGAATTTCTGTTGCATGTTCTAGTTCAGACACTTGTTTACAATTCTCAGTAAGAGTAAGAAGTAATAGAAAGAGGATGTTTTTCCACTTGAGATACATGCAGCAAAAGATTGTAGGGTTTGTAAAATGAAATGAGAGCCAAAGCACCCATGATTGTTTGGCGTTTTCCCCCCGTTCTTGTTGAGGCTTTAAGTTGTCCAGTAGTACTACTAGTAATCAATAAGATCTCAGTGCTTTTTTCTGGTTCTCTTAAAACTCAGAGGATTTAATTTTTTTCTTGCTTTACATTGTGATGAACTGGAGACCTTAGTTGTCTCAGGAAACTCTGAGTTCCACAACAACCTAAGCCTTGGAAATGTTGTTCAGCGTGTTCCTGGATCCGTTATGTCCTCTGGTTCTTTTATGACTAAGAGGCTCAGCTTTAAATTAGGAAGCACTGCACAGTGTGCAGTGGGAATTAGCTTTGGGAATGAGTTAAGTAGAAAGTGGTGTATAGTATTTCACTTCATTTTGTACTGCACATTTTACTCTTAGAAGCAATGGCTTTGTTCCTTTTTTACTTCCTAACATAGTTTCAAAAAGTGATGCCCAACAAATCATCCCACAGATGTCAGAAGTTACTTTTTTGTTTTATAAAGATGTAAGAGTGTAAAATGTAGATAGAAGTCCATGGCGACTTACTCTATGATGGTTAAAAGTTAGTAGGTCGTAGTACTAGCCTTGTTGTGAAGATGGGTCTCCTAAGTCTTTCTTGTAAGACACTGACAGCTGAGTTAGAACAAAGCGTTTCTAACCATAACAGACTCTCTTGGCCCAAGGACAGCTTGAATCCAACCAGAAATGACCATCCAATAGGTCACTCCTTGCTTTATCACTCATACGTCAGAATTTTTTTCCTAATCTAGAAAGGAAATCCGTAATTGTTCTGTACATTACTAGAGTCAAATTAGAGAATTGACAGTGGAATTCCAGCAGTTAAGCTGTGGCAGACTTCCTATCACAGATGATTTGAAAGATCAAACAAACATAATTAAACATAACTATTCTGAGATTAAAGCTGAATTAACAGTTGAAAATTACTTTGATAACAGCACTTTAGTTTTGGTCTGCAGTACTGAAGAGTTTGTGTAGATCTTGTTTGAGATAATGACATTGCATCCATCCAGTGCAAATGCAACATCTGCTTGTTTACAGCTTGCAGAAAAAATTGGAGAGTATGAAGACAACAGATGCACATCTCGACAAGGTAATTATAACAAGCACTGCTTCAGTCTCGCTGTTAGAAGATAGTTCAGGATAACTGCAGCCATGGCATACTAATCATCTTATTTTTTCAGAAGGTTTCAGGTAGAGAATAGTATGTTTAAGATCTCTGCAATATTACCCTGAATGCCATGTACTTTGATATAGATAGATAGTAAATGTATATACTGAGTTCTGCTTTCAAATATGGCTTAAGAGTAATTCACAACATCCTTCTCTCCACATTGGGAAGATATAAATTTGATTGGTGAACTTTTCTATGAATGAAGAATTGAATGTAGGATTGGGTCCAGCGACAGCTTGTCAGTGGCTCAATGTCTGGATGGAGTTTGGTGATGATTGGTGCCCGCTCTACAAAACTGACAGAACAACACCGTTTTTATCAGGACACACTCTGTAAGATTTACTTTTTCTTTAATTATTTATTTTTTAATTTTTTTCCTTTGCCAAAGAAAAGTGGGAGTGTCATCAGCTTTTCCATAGCACAGGATCAGCTTAAGTCAAGGTCTCTTCTCTTCTCTTTTCTCTTCTTTTCTCTTTCCTCTTCTTTTCTTTTCTTTTCTTCTCTTTTCTTTCTTTTCTTTTTTTCTTTTCTTTTTTTCTTTTCTTTCTTTTCTTTTCTTTTTTTCTTTTCTTTTCTTTCTTTTCTTTTTCTTTCTTTTCTTTTCTTCTTTCTTCTTCTTTTCTTTCTTTCTTCTTCTTTCCTTTATTTTCCTTTTCTCTTCTTTCTCTTCCCTTCCCTTCTCTTCCCTTCCCTTCTCTTCCTTCCTTTCTTCTTCTCTTCTCTTCTTTCTTCTCTTCTCTTCTCTTCTCTTCTTCTCTCTTCTCTTCTCTTCTCTTCTCTTCTCTTCTCTTCTCTTCTCTTCTCTTCTTTCTCTCTCTCTCTCTCTTCTCTCTTCTCTACTTTTCTCTACTTTTCTTCTCTTTTCCCCTTTCCTTTCCTTTCCTTTCCTTTCCTTTCCTTTCCTTTCCTTTCCTTTCCTTTCCTTTCCTTTCCTTTCCTCCTTTTCCTTTCCTTTCTTTCCTTTCCTTTCCTTTTCCTTTCCTTTCCTTTCCTTTCCATTCCTTTCCTTTTTTCTTCCCTTCCCTTCCCTTCCCTCCCTTCCCTTCCCTTCCCTTCCCTTCCCTTCCCTTCCCTTCCCTTCCCTTCCCTTCCCTTCCCTTCCCTCCCTTCCCTTCCCTTCCCTTCCCTTCCCTTCCCTTCCCTTCCCATTCCCATTCCCATTCCTTTCCTTTCTTCCTTTTTTTTTTTAATCCTCTATCCCCTCTCCTCCTCTCCCACCCCCTCCCCTTCTCTCCCCTCCTGTCCTCTCCCTTCCCATCCTTACCCCTCCCCTCCCCTCTTTTTCTTTTTCTTCCCCCTTTTCATATTTTTCTAATTCTTCTCCAATTCTTCTTCTCTATCTTCATTTTTTCTTCTTCTGCCTTGCTTTTTTCTCTATTTTCATTTTCGTTGCAACTTTCTTAAAATTTTTCACATTCTTCATTATTTCTTGCTTTTCATCTTTCTTTTCTTTTTTTTCTATTCCTCTTCCTTTTCCTCTCCCATTTCCCCCCCTATTTTCTTTTGCTTTTGGTTCTCCTTACCCTATTTGTTTTTCTTTTCCTTCCCCATTTTCTGTTCTCCTTTCTCTTTTTCTTCCCTATTTAATTTTCATTTTCTCTTCCTTCCCTCTTTATACTTTTTTTTTTTTTTAATTTCCCCTTTATGTTTCCCTTTCCCCTTCCTTTTCCCTTTCCTTGTCTTACTTTTCTTTATATTTTTCCTTTTTTTAAATTTTTCTTTCTTTTCTTCTTCTTCTCCCCTTCTTTCCTTTGGCTTTTTTTTTTTTTTCTTTCTTCCCCTCTTTGTTTCTTCTTTCTCCCCCATTTTCTTTCTCTTCTCCTTTTTCTATTCTTTTTCTTCCCTATTATCATTCTTCTTCTATTTTCTTCCCTGTTTTCTTCCCTCTTTTTTCTCCCTTTATCTTTACTTTCCCCTTTTGTTTTTGGTTTTTTTTTGCCCTATTTCTTTTTCTTTACCCTTTTCTTCCCTATCTTCATTTAATTTTTCTTCTTTCTTGCTTTCTTTTTAATTTTCATTTTCTTTCCATTTTTCCTCCCCTTATCTCATTCTTTTTTATTTCTTGCTTTTCTTCTCTCTTTTCTTTTTTCCTCCTTTTTATTGTTCTTTTTCTTCCTACTTTTAAAAGCTTGATATCTTTTTTCTTATTTTCTTCCCCCCTTTTTTTTGTTCCCATATATTCTTTACTTCTTTTCCTCTTTCTTTTCCATTTCCCCCCCTATTTTCTATTGCTATTGGTTCTTCTTACCCTGTTTTTCTTTTGCTTCTCCCACTTCTGTTCTCTTTTTCGTTTTTCTTCCCTATTTCATTTTCATTTTCTATTCCCCCTTTGCTTCCCTCCTTTTTCTTGCCCTTCTTTTTTTCTTCCCCTTTATGTTTCCCTTCTTCTTTTCTATTTCCTTTTCTTTCTTTTCTTTTCTTTTCTTTTTTCTTTTCTTTTCTTTTCTTTTCTTTTCTTTTCTTTTCTTTTCTTTTCTTTTCTTTTCTTTTCTTTTCTTTTCTTTTCTTTTCTTTTCTTTTCTTCTTCTTTTCTTTCTCTTTTCTTCTTTTTCTTCCCTATTATCATTCTTGTCTATTTTCTTCCCCGTTTTCTTCCCTCTTTCTTCTTCCACTTTTATCTTTACTCTCCACTTTCTGTTTCCGTTTTTTTTTCCTATTTATTTTTTTTTGAACTTTTTGTGCCCTATCTTCCTTTTATTTTTCTCCTTTCATGCTTTTTTTAATTTTCATTTTCTTTCCATTTTTCCTCCCCATTTCTCCTTCTTTTTTATTTCTTGCTTTTCTTCTCTATTTTCTTCCCCCCCCCCCCCTTTTAAACTTTTTTTCCTAGTCTTAAAAACTTGATAATTTATTTCATAATAAATGTTTCTTCCCTTCCCCCCCCAGCCCCCTTTTTTTTTGTTCCCATTTATTTTTACTTCTTTTCCTCTTCCTTTTACATTCTCCCCCCCCCCCCCCCCCCCTTCCATTTTTTTTTTGGCTTTTGGTTCTTTTACACTACTTGTTTTTCTTTTGCTTCTCCCATTACTCTTCTTTTTTCCTTTTCTTCAATATTTAATGTTCTTATTCTATTTTCTTCCCCCTTTCCTTCCCTCTATTT